>NW_019273071.1:0-7777 GCF_002738345.1 Cucurbita maxima
GAATGATTAGGCTTGATGATTTAGAATAGAATTTCGAAGAATCGGAGTGCATAAAACAGTAAAAGATTTCTTCAAATCGAACCCTACTTCGGAAACCCAAATCTGGGACGTTTGATGTACGTGCTAAAAAAACCGAGTCACGCTCGACGTTTTTTGGATGTTTTTTGGGGAATTATTAGGCTTGATGATTTAGAATAGAATTTCGAAGAAACGGAGTGCATAAAACAATAAAAGATTGCTTCAAATCGAACCCTACTTCGGAAACCCAAATCTTGGACGTTTGAAGTACGTGCTAAACAAACCGAGTCACGGTCGAAGTTTTTTGGAAGTTTTGTGTGGAATGATTAGGCTTGATGATTTAGAATAGAATTTCGAAGAAACGGAGTGCATAAAACACTAAAAGTGTGCTTCAAATCGAACCCTACTTCGGAAACACAAATCTGGGACGTTTGAAGTACGTGCTAAAAAATTCGAGTCACGGTCGAAGTTTTTTGGAAGTTTTGTGAGGAATGATTAGGCTTGATGATTTAGAATAGAATTTTGAAGAAACAGAGTGCATAAAACAGTAAAAGTGTGCTTCAAATCGAACCCTACTTCGGAAACCCAAATCTGGGACGTTTGAAGTACGTGCTAACAAACCGAGTCACGGTCGATGTTTTTTGGAAGTTTTGGGGGGAATGATTAGGCTTGATGATTTAGAATAGAATTTCGAAGAAACGGAGTGCATAAAACAATAAAAGATTGCTTCAAATCGATCCCTACTTCGGAAACCCAAATCTAGGACGTTTGAAGTACGTGCTAAAAACACTGAGTCACGGACGAAGTTTTTTGAAAGTTTTGTGTGGAATGATTAGGCTTGATGATTTAGAATAGAATTTCGAAGAAACGGAGTGCATAAAACAATAAAAGATTGCTTCAAATCGATCCCTACTTCGGAAACCCAAATCTAGGACGTTTGAAGTACGTGCTAAAAACACTGAGTCACGGTCGAAGTTTTTTGAAAGTTTTGTGAGGAATGATTAGGCTTGATGATTTAGAATAGAATTTCGAAGAATCGGAGTGCATAAAACAGTAAAAGATTGCTTCAAATTGAACCCTACTTCGGAAACCCAAATCTGGGACGTTTGAAGTACGTGCTAAAAAAACCGAGTCACGTTCGACGTTTTTTGGAAGTTTTGTGGGGAATGATTCGGCTTGATGATTTAGAATAGAATTTCGAAGAAACGGAGTGCATAAAACAGTAAAAGTGTGCTGCAAATCGAACCCTACTTCGGAAACCCAAATCTGGGACGTTTGAAGTACGTGCTAACAAACCGAGTCACGGTCGATGTTTTTTGGAAGTTTTGGGCGGAATGATTAGGCTTGATGATTTAGAATAGAAATTCGAAGAAACGGAGTGCATAAAACAGTAAAACATTGCTTCAAATCGAACCCTACTTCGGAAATCCAAATCTGGGACGTTTGAAGTACGTGCTAACAAACCGAGTCACGGTCGAAGTTTTTTGGAAGTTTTGGGCGGAATGATTAGGCTTGATGATTTAGAATAGAATTTCGAAGAAACGGAGTGCATAAAACAGTAAAAGATTGCTTCAAATCGAACCCTACTTCGGAAACCCAAATCTGGGACGTTTGAAGTACGTGCTAAACAAACCGAGTCACGGTCGACGTTTTTTGGAAGTTTTGTGAGGAATGATTCGGCTTGAGGATTTAGAATAGAATTTCGAAGAAACGGAGTGCATAAAACAGTAAAAGTGTGCTGCAAATCGAACCCTACTTCGGAAACCCAAATCTGGGACGTTTGAAGTACGTGCTAACAAATCGAGTCACGGTCGACGTTTTTTGGAAGTTTTTTGGGGAATGATTCGGCTTGATGATTTAGAATAGAATTTCGAAGAAACGGAGTGCATAAAACAATAAAAGTGTGCTGCAAATCGAACCCTACTTCGGAAACCCAAATCTGGGACGTTTGAAGTACGTGCTAAAAACACTGAGTCACGGTCGAAGTTTTTTGAAAGTTTTGTGAGGAATGATTCGGCTTGATGATTTAGAATAGAATTTCGAAGAAACGGAGTGCATAAAACAGTAAAAGATTGCTTCAAATCGATCCCTACTTCGGAAACCCAAATCTCGGACGTTTGAAGTACGTGCTAAAAACACTGAGTCACGGTCGAAGTTTTTTGAAAGTTTTGTGAGGAATGATTCGGCTTGATGATTTAGAATAGAATTTCGAAGAAACGGAGTGCATAAAACAGTAAAAGTGTGCTTCAAATCGAACCCTACTTCGGAAACCCAAATCTGGGACGTTTGAAGTACGTGCTAAAAAAACCGAGTCACGGTCGACGTTTTTTGGAAGTTTTGGGGGGAATGATTAGGCTCGATGATTTAGAATAGAATTTCGAAGAAACGGAGTGCATGAAACAGTAAAAGTGTGCTTCAAATCGAACCCTACTTCGGAAACCCAAATCTGGGACGTTTGAAGTACGTGCTAAAAAAACCGAGTCACGGTCGACGTTTTTTGGAAGTTTTGGGGGGAATGATTAGGCTTGATGATTTAGAATAGAATTTCGAAGAAACGGAGTGCATAAAACAGTAAAAGTGTGCTTCAAATCGAACCCTACTTCGGAAACCCAAATCTGGGACGTTTGAAGTACGTGCTAAAAAAACCGAGTCACGGTCGACGTTTTTTGGAAGTTTTGGGGGGAATGATTAGGCTTGATGATTTAGAATAGAATTTCGAAGAAACGGAGTGCATAAAACAGTAAAAGTGTGCTTCAAATCGAACCCTACTTCGGAAACCCAAATCTGGGACGTTTGAAGTACGTGCTAAAAAAACCGAGTCACGGTCGACGTTTTTTGGAAGTTTTGGGGGGAATGATTAGGCTCGATGATTTAGAATAGAATTTCGAAGAAACGGAGTGCATGAAACAGTAAAAGTGTGCTTCAAATCGAACCCTACTTCGGAAACCCAAATCTGGGACGTTTGAAGTACGTGCTAAAAAAACCGAGTCACGGTCGACGTTTTTTGGAAGTTTTGGGGGGAATGATTAGGCTCGATGATTTAGAATAGAATTTCGAAGAAACGGAGTGCATGAAACAGTAAAAGTGTGCTTCAAATCGAACCCTACTTCGGAAACCCAAATCTGGGACGTTTGAAGTACGTGCTAAAAAAACCGAGTCACGGTCGACGTTTTTTGGAAGTTTTGGGGGGAATGATTAGGCTCGATGATTTAGAATAGAATTTCGAAGAAACGGAGTGCATGAAACAGTAAAAGTGTGCTTCAAATCGAACCCTACTTCGGAAACCCAAATCTGGGACGTTTGAAGTACGTGCTAAAAAAACCGAGTCACGGTCGACGTTTTTTGGAAGTTTTGGGGGGAATGATTAGGCTCGATGATTTAGAATAGAATTTCGAAGAAACGGAGTGCATGAAACAGTAAAAGTGTGCTTCAAATCGAACCCTACTTCGGAAACCCAAATCTGGGACGTTTGAAGTACGTGCTAAAAAAACCGAGTCACGGTCGACGTTTTTTGGAAGTTTTGGGGGGAATGATTAGGCTCGATGATTTAGAATAGAATTTCGAAGAAACGGAGTGCATGAAACAGTAAAAGTGTGCTTCAAATCGAACCCTACTTCGGAAACCCAAATCTGGGACGTTTGAAGTACGTGCTAAAAAAACCGAGTCACGGTCGACGTTTTTTGGAAGTTTTGGGGGGAATGATTAGGCTTGATGATTTAGAATAGAATTTCGAAGAAACGGAGTGCATAAAACAATAAAAGATTGCTTCAAATCGATCCCTACTTCGGAAACCCAAATCTCAGACGTTAAGTACGTGCTAAAAACACTGAGTCACGGTCGAAGTTTTTTGAAAGTTTTGTGAGGAATGATTAGGCTTGATGATTTAGAATAGAATGTCGAAGAAACGGAGTGCATAAAACAGTAAAAGATTGCTTATTAGGCTTGATGATTTAGAATAGAATGTCGAAGAAACGGAGTGCATAAAACAGTAAAAGATTGCTTCAAATCGATCCCTACTTCGGAAACCCAAATCTCGGACGTTTGAAGTACGTGCTAAAAACACTGAGTCACGGTCGAAGTTTTTTGAAAGAACCCAAATCTCGGACGTTTGAAGTACGTGCTAAAAACACTGAGTCACGGTCGAAGTTTTTTGAAAGTTTTGTGAGCTCGGACGTTTGAAGTACGTGCTAAAAACACTGAGTCACGGTCGAAGTTTTTTGAAAGTTTTGTGAGCAATGATTCGGCTTGATGATTTAGAATAGAATTTCGAAGAAACGGAGTGCATAAAACAGTAAAAGATTGCTTTAAATCGAACCCTACTTCGGAAACCCAAATCTGGGACGTTTGAAGTACGTGCTAACAAACCGAGTCACGGTCGAAGTTTTTTGGAAGTTTTGGGGGGAATGATTAGGCTTGATGATTTAGAATAGAATTTCGAAGAATCGGAGTGCATAAAACAGTAAAAGATTGCTTCAAATCGAACCCTACTTCAGAAACCCAAATCTGGGACGTTTGATGTACGTGCTAAAAAAACCGAGTCACGCTCGACGTTTTTTGGATGTTTTGTGGGGAATTATTAGGCTTGATGATTTAGAATAGAATTTCGAAGAAACGGAGTGCATAAAACAATAAAAGATTGCTTCAAATCGAACCCTACTTCGGAAACCCAAATCTTGGACGTTTGAAGTACGTGCTAAACAAACCGAGTCACGGTCGAAGTTTTTTGGAAGTTTTGTGTGGAATGATTAGGCTTGATGATTTAGAATAGAATTTCGAAGAAACGGAGTGCATAAAACACTAAAAGTGTGCTTCAAATCGAACCCTACTTCGGAAACACAAATCTGGGACGTTTGAAGTACGTGCTAAAAAATTCGAGTCACGCTCGACGTTTTTTTTGAAGTTTTGTGGGGAATGATTAGATTTGATGATTTAGAATAGAATGTCGAAGAAACGGAGTGCATAAAACACTGAGTCACGGTCGAAGTTTTTTGAAAGTTTTGTGTGGAATGATTAGGCTTGATGATTTAGAATAGAATTTCGAAGAAACGGAGTGCATAAAACAGTAAATGTGTGCTGCAAATCGAACCCTACTTCGGAAACCCAAATCTTGGACGTTTGAAGTACGTGCTAACAAACCGAGTCACGGTCGAAGTTTTTTGGAAGTTTTGGGGGGAATGATTAGGCTTGATGATTTAGAATAGAATTTCGAAGAAACGGAGTGCATAAAACAATAAAAGTGTGCTTCAAATCGAACCCTACTTCGGAAACCCAAATCTGGGACGTTTGAAGTACGTGCTAAAAAAACCGAGTCACGGTCGACGTTTTTTGGAAGTTTTGGGGGGAATGATTAGGCTTGATGATTTAGAATAGAATTTCGAAGAAACGGAGTGCATAAAACAATAAAAGATTGCTTCAAATCGATCTCTACTTCGGAAACCCAAATCTAGGACGTTTGAAGTACGTGCTAAAAACACTGAGTCACGGTCGAAGTTTTTTGAAAGTTTTGTGTGGAATGATTAGGCTTGATGATTTAGAATAGAATTTCGAAGAAACGGAGTGCATAAAACAGTAAAAGTGTGCTGCAAATCGAACCCTACTTCGGAAACCCAAATCTGGGACGTTTGAAGTACGTGCTAACAAACCGAGTCACGGTCGAAGTTTTTTGGAAGTTTTGGGGGGAATGATTAGGCTTGATGATTTAGAATAGAATTTCGAAGAAACGGAGTGCATAAAACAATAAAAGATTGCTTCAAATCGATCCCTACTTCGGAAACCCAAATCTGGGACGTTTGAAGTACGTGCTAAAAACACTAAGTCACGGTCGAAGTTTTTTGAAAGTTTTGTGTGGAATGATTAGGCTTGATGATTTAGAATAGAATTTCGAAGAAACGGAGTGCATAAAACAATAAAAGATTGCTTCAAATCGAACCCTACTTCGGAAACTTAAATCTACGACGTTTGAAGTACGTGCTAACAAACCGAGTCACGGTCGACGTTTTTCTAAAGTTTTGTGAGGAATGATAAGGCTTGATGACTTAGAATAGAACTTCGAAGAAACGGTGTGCATAAAACAGTAAAAGTGTGCTGCAAATCGAACCCTACTTCGGAAACTTAAATCTACGACGTTTGAAGTACGTGCTAACAAACCGAGTCACGGTCGACGTTTTTCTAAAGTTTTGTGAGGAATGATAAGGCTTGATGACTTAGAATAGAACTTCGAAGAAACGGTGTGCATAAAACAGTAAAAGATTGCTTCAAATCGAACCCTACTTCGGAAACCCAAATCTGGGACGTTTGAAGTACGTGCTAAAAAAACCGAGTCACGGTCGAAGTTTTTTGAAAGTTTTGTGTGGAATGATTAGGCTTGATGATTTAGAATAGAATTTCGAAGAAACGGAGTGCATAAAACAATAAAAGATTGCTTCAAATCGATCCCTACTTCGGAAACCCAAATCTAGGACGTTTGAAGTACGTGCTAAAAACACTGAGTCACGGTCGAAGTTTTTTGAAAGTTTTGTGAGGAATGATAAGGCTTGATGATTTAGAATATTATTTCTAAGAAACGGAGTGCATAAAACAGTAAAAGTGTGCTGCAAATCGAACCCTACTTCGGAAAGCCAAATTTGGGAAGTTTGAAGTACGTGCTAACAAACCGAGTCACGGTCGACGTTTTTTGGAAGTTTTGTGGGGAATGATTCGGCTTCATGATTTAGAATAGAATTTCGAAGAATCGGAGTGCATAAAACAGTAAAAGATTGCTTCAAATCGAACCCTACTTCGGAAACCCAAATCTGGGACGTTTGAAGTACGTGCTAAAAAAACCGAGTCACGGTCGACGTTTTTTGGAAGTTTTGTGGGGAATGATTCGGCTTGATGATTTAGAATAGAATTTCGAAGAAACGGAGTGCATAAAACAGTAAAAGATTGCTTCAAATCGAACCCTAGTTCGGAAACCCAAATCTGGGACGTTTGAAGTACGTGCTAAAAAAACCGAGTCACGGTCGACGTTTTTTGGAAGTTTTGTGAGGGAATGATTCGGCTTGATGATTTAGAATAGAATTTCGAAGAAACGGAGTGCATAAAACAGTAAAAGTGTGCTGCAAATCGAACCCTACTTCGGAAACCCAAATCTGGGACGTTTGAAGTACGTGCTAACAAACCGAGTCACGGTCGAAGTTTTTTGGAAGTTTTGGGCGGAATGATTAGGCATGATGATTTAGAATAGAATTTCGAAGAAACGGAGTGCATAAAACAATAAAAGATTGCTTCAAATCGAACCCTACTTCGGAAACGCAAATCTGGGACGTTTGAAGTACGTGCTAAACAAACCGAGTCACGGTCGAAGTTTTTTGGAAGTTTTGTGTGGAATGATTAGGCTTGATGATTTAGAATAGAATTTCGAAGAAACGGAGTGCATAAAACACTAAAAGTGTGCTTCAAATCGAACCCTACTTCGGAAACACAAATCTGGGACGTTTGAAGTACGTGCTAAAAAATTCGAGTCACGCTCGACGTTTTTTTGAAGTTTTGTGGGGAATGATTAGATTTGATGATTTAGAATAGAATGTCGAAGAAACGGAGTGCATAAAACAGTAAAAGTGTGCTTCAAATCGAACCCTACTTCGGAAACCGAAATCTGGAACGTTTGAAGTACGTGCCAAAAAAACCGAGTCACGGTCGAAGTTTTTTGAAAGTTTTGTGAGGAATGATTAGGCTTGATGATTTAGAATAGAATTTCGAAGAATCGGAGTGCATAAAA
>NW_019273072.1:0-3664 GCF_002738345.1 Cucurbita maxima
ACAGAATTTGGAAGAAATGGAGTGCATAAAACAGTAAAAGAGTGCTTTAAATCGAGTCCCAAGCCGGTTAGTTAGAAGTACGTGCTCAAAAAACCGTGTGACAGTCGACGTTTCTCGTAACTTTTGTGGGGAATGTTTAGTCTTGTTGATTTGGAATAGAATGTTGAAGAAACGGAGTGTAGAAAAATAGTAAAATAGTGCATAATATTGAAGCCCTAATTTGTGAACCCTAATCTAGGACGTTTGAACCACGTGATAAAAAAACTGAGTAGCGGTCGGCGTTCTTCGAAAGTCCTGCTCGGAGTGATCGGGCATAATGATTTAGAATAGAATTTGGAAGAAATGGAGTGCACAAAACAGTAAAAGAGTGCTTTAAATCGATTCCCTAACCTGGTTAGTCAGAAATACGTGCGAAAAAAACCGTGTCACGGTCGACGTTTCTCGAAACTTTTGTTGGGAAAGTTTAGTCTTGATGATTTAGAATAGAATGTCGAAGAAACGGAGTGTAGAAAAACAGTAAAAGAGTGCTTAAAATCGAAGCCCTAGTTTGTGAACCCTAATCAAGGACGTTTGAACCACGTGATAAAAAAAACTGAGTAGCGGTCGTCGTTTTTCGAAATTCCTGTTGGGAGTGATCGGGAAATATGATTTAGAACAGAATTTGGAAGAAATGGAGTGCATAAAACAGTAAAAGAGTGCTTTAAATCGAGTCCCAAGCCGGTTAGTTAGAAGTACGTGCTCAAAAAACCGTGTGACGGTCGACGTTTCTCGTAACTTTTGTTGGGAATGTTTAGTCTTGTTGATTTGGAATAGAATGTTGAAGAAACGGAGTGTAGAAAAACAGTAAAATAGTGCATAATATTGAAGCCCTAATTTGTGAACCCTAATCTAGGACGTTTGAACCACGTGATCAAAAAACTGAGTAGCGGTCGGCGTTCTTCGAAAGTCCTGCTCGGAGTGATCGGGCATTATGATTTAGAATAGAATTTGGAAGAAATGGAGTGCACAAAACAGTAAAAGAGTGCTTTAAATCGATTCCCTAACCTGGTTAGTCAGAAATACGTGCGAAAAAAACCGCGTCACGGTCGACGTTTCTCGAAACTTTTGTTGGGAAAGTTTAGTCTTGATGATTTAGAATAGAATGTCGAAGAAACGGAGTGTAGAAAAACAGTAAAAGAGTGCTTAAAATCGAAGCCCTAGTTTGTGAACCCTAATCAAGGACGTTTGAACCACGTGATAAAAAAAACTGAGTAGCGGTCGTCGTTGTTCGAAATTCCTGTTGGGAGTGATCGGGAAATATGATTTAGAACAGAATTTGGAAGAAATGGAGTGCATAAAACAGTAAAAGAGTGCTTTAAATCGAGTCCCAAGCCGGTTAGTTAGAAGTACGTGCTCAAAAAACCGTGTGACGGTCGACGTTTCTCGTAACTTTTGTTGGGAATGTTTAGTCTTGTTGATTTGGAATAGAATGTTGAAGAAACGGAGTGTAGAAAAATAGTAAAAGAGTGCATAAGATTGAAGCCCTAATTTGTGAACCCTAATCTAGGACGTTTGAACCACGTGATCAAAAAACTGAGTAGCGGTCGGCGTTCTTCGAAAGTCCTGCTCGGAGTGATCGGGCATAATGATTTAGAATAGAATTTGGAAGAAATGGAGTGCACAAAACAGTAAAAGAGTGCTTTAAATCGATTCCCTAACCTGGTTAGTCAGAAATACGTGCGAAAAAAACCGCGTCACGGTCGACGTTTCTCGAAACTTTTGTTGGGAAAGTTTAGTCTTGATGATTTAGAATAGAATGTCGAAGAAACGGAGTGTAGAAAAACAGTAAAAGAGTGCTTAAAATCGAAGCCCTAGTTTGTGAACCCTAATCAAGGACGTTTGAACCACGTGATAAAAAAAACTGAGTAGCGGTCGTCGTTGTTCGAAATTCCTGTTGGGAGTGATCGGGAAATATGATTTAGAACAGAATTTGGAAGAAATGGAGTGCATAAAACAGTAAAAGAGTGCTTTAAATCGAGTCCCAAGCCGGTTAGTTAGAAGTACGTGCTCAAAAAACCGTGTGACGGTCGACGTTTCTCGTAACTTTTGTTGGGAATGTTTAGTCTTGTAGATTTGGAATAGAATGTTGAAGAAACGGAGTGTAGAAAAACAGTAAAAGAGTGCATAATATTGAAGCCCTAATTTGTGAACCCTAATCTAGGACGTTTGAACCACGTGATAAAAAAACTGAGTAGCGGTCGGCGTTTTTCGAAAGTCCTGCTCGGAGTGATCGGGCATTATGATTTAGAATAGAATTTGGAAGAAATGGAGTGCACAAAACAGTAAAAGAGTGCTTTAAATCGATTCCCTAACCTGGTTAGTCAGAAATACGTGCGAAAAAAACCGCGTCACGGTCGACGTTTCTCGAAACTTTTGTTGGGAAAGTTTAGTCTTGATGATTTAGAATAGAATGTCGAAGAAACGGAGTGTAGAAAAACAGTAAAAGAGTGCTTAAAATCGAAGCCCTAGTTTGTGAACCCTAATCAAGGACGTTTGAACCACGTGATAAAAAAAACTGAGTAGCGGTCGTCGTTGTTCGAAATTCCTGTTGGGAGTGATCGGGAAATATGATTTAGAACAGAATTTGGAAGAAATGGAGTGCATAAAACAGTAAAAGAGTGCTTTAAATCGAGTCCCAAGCCGGTTAGTTAGAAGTACGTGCTCAAAAAACCGTGTGACGGTCGACGTTTCTCGTAACTTTTGTTGGGAATGTTTAGTCTTGTAGATTTGGAATAGAATGTTGAAGAAACGGAGTGTAGAAAAACAGTAAAAGAGTGCATAATATTGAAGCCCTAATTTGTGAACCCTAATCTAGGACGTTTGAACCACGTGATAAAAAAACTGAGTAGCGGTCGGCGTTTTTCGAAAGTCCTGCTCGGAGTGATCGGGCATTATGATTTAGAATAGAATTTGGAAGAAATGGAGTGCACAAAACAGTAAAAGAGTGCTTTAAATCGATTCCCTAACCTGGTTAGTCAGAAATACGTGCGAAAAAAACCGCGTCACGGTCGACGTTTCTCGAAACTTTTGTTGGGAAAGTTTAGTCTTGATGATTTAGAATAGAATGTCGAAGAAACGGAGTGTAGAAAAACAGTAAAAGAGTGCTTAAAATCGAAGCCCTAGTTTGTGAACCCTAATCAAGGACGTTTGAACCACGTGATAAAAAAAACTGAGTAGCGGTCGTCGTTGTTCGAAATTCCTGTTGGGAGTGATCGGGAAATATGATTTAGAACAGAATTTGGAAGAAATGGAGTGCATAAAACAGTAAAAGAGTGCTTTAAATCGAGTCCCAAGCCGGTTAGTTAGAAGTACGTGCTCAAAAAACCGTGTGACGGTCGACGTTTCTCGTAACTTTTGTTGGGAATGTTTAGTCTTGTAGATTTGGAATAGAATGTTGAAGAAACGGAGTGTAGAAAAACAGTAAAAGAGTGCATAATATTGAAGCCCTAATTTGTGAACCCTAATCTAGGATGTTTGAACCACGTGATAAAAAAACTGAGTAGCGGTCGGCATTCTTCGAAAGTCCTGCTCGGAGTGATCAGGCATTATGATTTAGAATAGAATTTGGAAGAAATGGAGTGCACAAAACAGTAAAAGAGTGCTTTAAATCGATTCCCTAACCTGG
>NW_019273072.1:3748-7771 GCF_002738345.1 Cucurbita maxima
GTCTTGATGATTTAGAATAGAATGTCGAAGAAACGGAGTGTAGAAAAACAGTAAAAAAGTGCTTAAAATCGAAGCCCTAGTTTTTGAACCCTAATCAAGGACGTTTGAACCACGTGATAAAAAAAACTGAGTAGCGGTCGTCGTTTTTCGAAATTCCTGTTGGGAGTGATCGGGAAACATGATTTAGAAAAGAATTTGGAAGAAATGGAGTGCATAAAACAGTAAAAGAGTGCTTTAAATCAAGTCCCAAGCCGGTTAGGTAGAAGTACGTGCTCAAAAAACCGTGTGACGGTCGACGTTTCTCGTAACTTTTGTTGGGAATGTTTAGTCTTGTTGATTTGGAATAGAATGTTGAAGAAACGGAGTGTAGAAAAACAGTAAAAGAGTGCTTTAAATCGATTCCCTAACCTGGTTAGTCAGAAATACGTGCGAAAGAAACCGTGTCACGGTCGACGTTTCTCGAAACTTTTGTTGGGAAAGTTTAGTCTTGATGATTTAGAATAGAATGTCGAAGAAACGGAGTGTAGAAAAACAGTGCTTAAAATCGAAACCCTAATTTCTGAACCCTAATCTAGGAAGTGTGAACCACGTGATAAAAAAACTGAGTAGCAGTCGGCGTTCTTCGAAAGTCCTGCTCGGAGTGATCGGGCATAATGATTTAGAATAGAATTTGGAAGAAATGGAGTGCATAAAACAGTAAAAGAGTGCTTAAAATCGAAGCCCTAGTTTGTGAACCCTAATCAAGGACGTTTGAACCACGTGATAAAAAAAACTTAGTAGCGGTCGTCGTTTTTCGAAATTCCTGTTGGGAGTGATCGGGAAACATGATTTAGAACAGAATTTGGAAGAAATGGAGTGCATAAAACAGTAAAAGAGTGCTTTAAATCGAGTCCCAAGCCGGTTAGTTAGAAGTACGTGCTCAAAAAACCGTGTGACGGTCGACGTTTCTCGTAACTTTTGTTGGGAATGTTTAGTCTTGTTTATTTGGAATAGAATGTTGAAGAAACGGAGTGTAGAAAAACAGTAAAAGAGTGCATAATATTGAAGCCCTAATTTGTGAACCCTAATCTAGGACGTTTGAACCACGTGATAAAAAAACTGAGTAGCAGTCGGCGTTCTTCGAAAGTCCTGCTCGGAGTGATCGTTAAATATGATTTAGAATAGAATTTGGAAGAAATGGAGTGCACAAAACAGTAAAAGAGTGCTTTAAATCGATTCCCTAACCTGGTTAGTCAGAAATACGTGCGAAAAAACCGTGTTACGGTCGACGTTTCTCGAAACTTTTGTTGGGAAATTTTAGTCTTGATGATTTAGAATAGAATGTCGAAGAAACGGAGTGTAGAAAAACAGTAAAAGAGTGCATAATATTGAAGCCCTAATTTGTGAACCCTAATCTAGGACGTTTGAACCACGTGATAAAAAAACTGAGTAGCAGTCGGCGTTCTTCGAAAGTCCTGCTCGGAGTGATCGGGCATAATGATTTAGAATAGAATTTGGAAGAAATGGAGTGCACAAAACAGTAAAAGAGTGCTTTAAATCGAGTCCCTAACCTGGTTAGTCAGAAATACGTGCGAAAAAACCGTGTTACGGTCGACGTTTCTCGAAACTTTTGTTGGGAATGTTTAGTTTAGTCTTGTTGATTTGGAATAGAATGTTGAAGAAACAGAGTGTAGAAAAACAGTAAAACAGTGCATAATATTGAAGCCCTAATTTGTGAACCCTAATCTAGGACGTTTGAACCACGTGATCAAAAAAATGAGTAGCGGTCGGCGTTCTTCGAAAGTTTTGCTCGGAGTGATCGGGCATAATGATTTAGAATAGAATTTGGAAGAAATGGAGTGCACAAAACAGTAAAAGAGTGCTTTAAATCGATTCCCTAACCTGGTTAGTCAGAAATACGTGCGAAAGAAACCNTTAAATCGAGTCCCAAGCCGGTTAGTTAGAAGTACGTGCTCAAAAAACCGTGTGACGGTCGACGTTTCTCGTAACTTTTGTGGGGAATGTTTAGTCTTGTTGATTTGGAATAGAATGTTGAAGAAACAGAGTGTAGAAAAACAGTAAAACAGTGCATAATATTGAAGCCCTAATTTGTGAACCCTAATCTAGGACGTTTGAACCACGTGATCAAAAAAATGAGTAGCGGTCGGCGTTCTTCGAAAGTCCTGCTCGGAGTGATCAGGCATAATGATTTAGAATAGAATTTGGAAGAAATGGAGTGCACAAAACAGTAAAAGAGTGCTTTAAATCGATTCCCTAACCTGGTTAGTCAGAAATACGTGCGAAAGAAACCGTGTCACGGTCGACGTTTCTCGAAACTTTTGTTGGGAAATTTTAGTCTTGATGATTTAGAATAGAATGTCGAAGAAACGGAGTGTAGAAAAACGGTAAAAGAGTGCTTAAAATCGAAGCCCTAGTTTGTGAACCCTAATCAAGGACGTTTGAACCACGTGATAAAAAAAACTGAGTAGCAGTCGTCGTTTTTCGAAATTCCTGTTGGTTGTGATCGGGAAATATGATTTAGAACAGAATTTGGAAGAAATGGAGTGCATAAAACAGTAAAAGAGTGCTTTAAATCGAGTCCCAAGCCGGTTAGTTAGAAGTACGTGCTCAAAAAACCGTGTGACGGTCGACGTTTCTCGTAACTTTTGTTGGGAATGTTTAGTCTTGTAGATTTGGAATAGAATGTTGAAGAAACGGAGTGTAGAAAAACAGTAAAAGAGTGCATAATATTTAAGCCCTAATTTGTGAACCCTAATCTAGGACGTTTGAACCACGTGATCAAAAAACTGAGTAGCGGTCGGCGTTCTTCGAAAGTCCTGCTCGGAGTGATCGGGCATAATGATTTAGAATAGAATTCGGAAGAAATGGAGTGCATAAAACAGTAAAAGAGTGCTTTTAATCGAGTCCCAAGCCGGTTAGTTAGAAGTACGTGCTCAAAAAACCATGTGACGGTCGACGTTTCTCGAAACTTTTGTTGGGAAATTTTAGTCTTGATGATTTAGAATAGAATTCGGAAGAAATGGAGTGCATAAAACAGTAAAAGAGTGCTTTTAATCGAGTCCCAAGCCGGTTAGTTAGAAGTACGTGCTCAAAAAACCATGTGACGGTCGACGTTTCTCGTAACTTTTGTGGGGAATGTTTAGTCTTGTAGATTTGGAATATTATGTTGAAGAAACGGAGTGTAGAAAAATAGTAAAAGAGTGCATAATATTGAAGCCCTAATTTGTGAACCCTAATCTAGGACGTTTGAACCACGTGATCAAAAAACTGAGTAGAGGTCGGCGTTCTTCGAAAGTCCTGCTCGGAGTGATCGGGCATAATGATTTAGAATAGAATTTGGAAGAAATGGAGTGCACAAAACAGTAAAAGAGTGCTTTAAATCGATTCCCTAACCTGGTTAGTCAGAAATACGTGCGAAAGAAACCGTGTCACGGTCGACGTTTCTCGAAACTTTTGTTGGTAAATTTTAGTCTTGATGATTTAGAATAGAATGTCGAAGAAACGGAGTGTAGAAAAACAGTAAAAGAGTGCTTAAAATCGAAGCCCTAGTTTGTGAACCCTAATCAAGGACGTTTGAACCACGTGATAAAAAAAACTGAGTAGCGGTCGTCGTTTTTCGAAATTCCTGTTGGGAGTGATCGGGAAACATGATTTAGAACAGAATTTGGAAGAAATGGAGTGCATAAAACAGTAAAAGAGTGCTTTAAATTGAGTCCCAAGCCGGTTAGTTAGAAGTACGTGCTCAAAAAACCGTGTGACGGTCGACGTTTCTCGTAACTTTTGTTGGGAATGTTTAGTCTTGTTGATTTGGAATAGAATGTTGAAGAAACGGAGTGTAGAAAAACAGTAAAAGAGTGCATAATATTGAAGCCCTAATTTGTGAACCCTAATCTAGAACGTTTGAACCACGTGATCAAAAAACTGAGTAGCGGTCGACGTTCTTCGAAAGTCCTGCTCGGAGTGATCGGGCATAATGATTTAGAATAGAATTTGGAAGAAATGGAGTGCACAAAACAGTAAAAG
>NW_019273073.1:0-7734 GCF_002738345.1 Cucurbita maxima
CTTAACAAGCTTAAAATCCAAGAACACAACCCCTTAAATGGAAATCGGGATGCTAAGGAATTAAAAAACTTTATTTTTGACGTAGAACAATACTTGAAGGTTACTGGAACTTGCTCATTGGACCTAAGAGTTACGTTGGTCGCAATGCATCTCATGGACGATGCAAAACTATGGTGGCGCTCGAAGGTGAATGGTAAAAAAAAGGGTCATGCACCATAAACTCATAGGAAGACTGTTGATGGAATCGATGCAATCGACGCTCCTCTGGATGGGTTGCCAATCAAAGACCCGATGTTTGATGTTGACCCTTTTGAAGAAAGAGCCACACGATAGAACAACTCGAAACGTCTCGGTAACTCTGAGAATTCTATCACACACATGAAAGGACTTGTCGAAGAGTTAGACATTACCCAAAACATCATAGTAAAACTCTTTAGCAATTAGACAAAAGAATCCAAGACAACTACACTTAAAATTCATTATTGTCCAAAGGTTTGGATATTTGGCTTTCACATAGGAGATTCTGGTTTGATTCTCTAAAATGGAATATTATTTTCTTATTTCTTTTTATTTTATAGTTTCAACTTTTGGCACCAATTATATTTAAACTTTGCGTAAGTTTGAAAGGCACTTTAATGGTCAAGTTCAATAGTATCTTTAGATTAAAAAAAATTTATGAACATGGTACCTATGTTAGTTTTTTGTTATAGATATTTGTTTCAATTTCAACAAGTGGGGTTGAGGTGATTCAAATGGTTAATGCGATAATCTGGCTATTTTTGAAGTCTCCCTTGTTGAACGCCATAATGGTTGAGATGAGCACCCGAGTGAGTTCGACAAGGAGACCCGAATTTAAACTTTACCTACGTTTGAGAGGCACTATAATGGTCAAGTTCAATGGTATTTTAGATTAAAAGAACTTTTATGAACTTTGTACCTTTGTTAGTGTTACTTTGTACCTTTGTTTGTATTACTTTGTACGTTTGTTAGTGCTATGTTATAGACATTTGGTCAAGTTCAACAAGTGGGGTTGAGGTGATTCAAATGGTTAATGTCACTTTATTTGATTCAAATTGTTAATGTGTTAATCCAGTTGAACAGTTACCAGTTATTTCCAAGGTCTCTCTTATTGAACGCCAACAAGGCTGAAATGATTGAGATGAGCACCCGAGTGAGTTTGACTAATTGAAATACAATCAAATAAAATCACTCAAACAAATCAATAAAATTAAAAAAAAAAACTAGCCTTTTGACACTTCCTTCAACTCGAAGCGGCGGTAAACCAAGGATTCCTTCGCACAAGACCCATGATCCAACTCCCAACATGGAAATGATAAGTTATAGAATCATTCCAAGAACCTCAATGGATGGGTTACAAACTCACATTACCAATCTCGACAATTGGATGTGTCACCGGCGTTAGAAGAACGACCGCATCAGAGCAAGTCATGGGGATAGAAGATCCCGTTGAAGGATGATAGACCAACCGTAATCTTCAGCCCAACGAGCCAAGCTTTTGTAGAAGCAAGAACCTTTAATTAAAGAAATTAACACCTTCTTATTCAAAATTTGGATAAACGAAGAGATAAAGTTAGAATTAGATTACGAGATCCAAGAGTGAGAAGCAAGATTTGGAACCTTTTTCTAAATTGAGTCACTCCTTAGAATTAGATTACTAGATCTAAGAGTGAGAAGCAAGATTTGGAACCTTTTTCTAAATTGAGTCACCCCACAATCAAACTTGATAAGGCTTGATTAAATAACTCAGATGCAATCTACCACAAGAATTGCATGAAACTTAAAAACGACAAAGATATGCTCAGATTTCTATAAGGGGAAACCTCTCAACTTGAGAGATTAATTTCATTGATCACAAATATGCTTTTACATAATAATTTGTGGGTATTTATAGTCTCCCCACAAAAAAGTTAGTGCCCGTGATTTAATCTCGATCCCTTTAAATCTCCACAGAAGACGAAGTCAATTTGAGCATTACAAACTTTATGAAATTAAAATAATAAATAAAGTTTTCTAACCACTATGAAATGATGCTTGCAACTTCATCCGCTACTTCAACCGTGCAAATATTTACTTTTGAATCTCCAAATGGTCTTGACTCAAACGAATCAGCTAGTAACACATGAAATGATGGTTGAACCTAACCTATCCAATTTTGTAGATGAAGTATGAATGCTTGTTGAATCTTCTTGGTCTTGGGTTGTGTAATATGTCTAGTTGGAACACCGTGATTTTTATCATCATCCCCCTCTTCAAAAGGATTCGTCCTCGAATCAAAAAAATCATCACCTACATCAAAAGAACTCAACTCAGTAACATTGAAAGTAGAATGTACACCGTGATTCTTATCATCATCCCCTCTTCAGGATTCGTCATCGAATCAGAAAAATCACCTTCAAAGGGACTCAACTTAGCAACATTGAAAGTAGAATGTATTGACAATTCTAAGGGAAGATCAATTTTATTGTTCCATGCAATAAGAACAATAAAATGAGTCATTTTACTGAATGTCTTACAGAGCATTTATAGTCAAATAAAGAATTAGGAATCCACCACGCTATCTTTAGATCTACAGACACACAATCTATGCTTAACATTAAAATAAATGAACGTGGAGAACACGTTTCCTCTTCACTATGACGCTCTCCACACTAATATTAAAATTGAAAATTCATAATGCAAAGGTGTTTCCACTAATTTTAGTTTGAACGTGGATCAAACACGTGACTTTCAGATCTTTAGTCTGACGCTCTCCCAATTGAGCTATCTCTGCAATCATTAGAGTTGAGTTTTTAAAAAGAAATAATCGCTATCTCCCAATTGAGCTATCTCTACAATCATTAGACCTGAGTTTTTAAAAAGAAATAATCGTTAATGCAGTGAACATGGATCAAAAACATAAATAATCACTAATTTTATAGTCAAATTATGCAACGTGAACCAAGTGTGGTGAAAGTGGATCAAACACGTGACCTTCAGATATTCAATCTGACGCTCTCTCTGAGCTATCCCCGCAATCACTCGAAATTAAAATTCATCTCAATAAAGGTATTTTAGCTGATTCATTGAGATTTTAACAAGGAATAATTACTAATTTTTTTATGTGTGGTGAACATGGAGATCGAACACGTGACCTTCAAATCTTAATTTTGACGCTCTACAAACTGAGCTATCCCCGCTAACATTAAAAATGAAAGTTTTTTAAGTAAAGGTATTTCTGCTAATTAATTGAAATTTTAGAAAGAAATAATCACTAATTTTAAATTGAAGAGTCAAATTATGCAAGATCGAATATGAGACCTTTAGATCTTCAATCTAACGCTCTCTCAACTGAGCTATCCACACTAACATTAAAAATGAAAATTCATCCTAAAGGTATTTTCGCTAATTCATTTTAATTTTAAATAGAAATAATCACTAATTTTTAATAAGATATTCAAGTTATCCAACTTGTATAAGGTGAGGTGAACTAGAACACGTTAGGTATTTCCGATAATTCATTGAGATTTCAGAAAGGAATAATGACTAATTTTAGATTGAATAGTCGGGTTATGCAACTAGAATCAGGTGCAGTGAACGTGGAGATCAAACACGTGACCTTCAAATCTTCAGTCTGACACTCTCCCAACAGAGCTATCCCCACCGCTAATATTAAAAATGAAAATTCATAAGTAAAGGTACTTCCGCTAATTCATTATATTTAAAAAAGAAATAATCACTAATTTTAGATTGAATAAGGAAGTTATGTTTTTAGACGGTATAGTCAGGTAATAAACTTGTATTATGTGCGTTGAACGTGATAAAACACGTGTGACCTTCAAATCTTCAGTCTAATAATCTCCCAACTGAGCTACGGTTGCTAACATTAAAAATAAATATTCATCAGTAAAGGTATTGGGTACACTTCTGAAAATTCAACAAAAGGCAATAGTATTAGACCGAGATGCCAGATTTAAATCTCGCTTCTGGAAAATTCAACAAAAGGCAATAGTATTAGACCGAGATGCCAGATTTAAATCTCGCTTCTGGAAAATTCAACAAAAGGCATTGGGTACGCAGTTATAGTACGACATTCGACCCATAAATAGATGGTCAAACAGAAATGCTCAAGGAAATATTGGAAGACATGTTGAGGGTATATGTGAATGATTTTGCAGGACAATGAGATAAGTACCTACCCCTTATGAAATTTGCTTATAATAATAGTTGTCAAGCCACCATATAAATGGCCACATACGAGGTTCTCTACGGACGAAGATTTCGATCCCCTATCTTTTAGGAAGAAGGGGGCAAACGACAACTATTGGGCAGTAGCTGGTGAAAATTACCAACGCCGCAGTCAAGAAGATTAAAGCTAGGATACAAACCACACAAAGCCGAGAGAAAAGCTATGTAGACCTAAGGCGCAAGGACATGGAATTGTAGGTAGGGGATCATATATTCCTAAAAGTTCCACATGAGAGGGGTGCACGGGTAGGGTAAAAAGGTAAGCTAAGCCCTAGGTTTATCCGTCCTTTTGAGATATTAGAAAGGATTGGATATGTGGCCTATAGAATCGGGCAATGCCCAAATTTGTCTGCAGTACGTAATATCTTTCATGTATCCATACTACGGAAGTATACCCTAGATCCTTCGCACGTACTAGCTCATGAAACTCTCTTCTTGAGAGATGACCTAACGTATAAAGAAGACCCGATTCAAATAATAGACAAGAAATTCAAAAGATTGAGAAACAAGGAAATCACTCTTGTTAAGGTCCTATGGAAGAATCATAGAGTAGAAGAAGCCATTTGGGAAACAGAAGGCTAATAAGAACCTTGTACCCTGATCTATTTTAGAATAAGCACTTTCGATGACCGAAAGTTTTCAAAGGAGAGGAGAATTTGCAACACTCAAGGTCTCCAATAAGAGACCGTGTATAATCCTTACTAAGTTGTATCTAGAAGCAAAGAACAAGTACAATTGAAAAAACATTGAGAAAATGGTACTTTTTCTAATTTTTATAAACTTCCCGAATCATTCAATTTTTTATAGAACAATAATTACAAGGTGCTTAAAAAAGGAAGGCTCCGATCGGAGAAGATTTTTCTGGGAGAAGATTTTTCTGGCAGAAGATTAATAAAAATCAATAATGAAATTATAGAAATTCTAGATGTTTCAATGGTAGTGAAAAATCCGTCTATAAATTATGAATTAGGGTAGACTATTAGGGGCAAGAAGCAAGCTTAATCGAGTACCCAATCGAGAGATACAAGTTTTTTGTTTGGGGTATCGTGTTCATGGGTTTACCCCGAATTCGAGAACTATAGTCCACTATTCATTTCCAAACTTGTTCCTGCACCTTCTAAATAAGTTTACCCATAAGTTTGGTGAAGAAAAGAGGTCCTCAAAGTGCTAGTAGGTTTTCACACAAATCAGTCCATGTTAGGTTACCCTCAAATGTTTTCCTAAGCTAAAACCTCAACTCCTAAAGCCTATCCCAAGACATTATGTATAAACCTAGGTTCATCAATAATCCAGGTACCAAGTACCTAGAACTATGTGAATAACATGCTAAATAAGTTGCTAGGATCCATACCCATAAGTAACCATTATGATGTGTACTAAAAGGCCCCTATTCCTCTTTAGGTAGGATATCCTGCAATATGTATCATGAGCTGGATGTTATGATAGGCCTACCTTTCCCATCAGCTAAACGAGATGTCCTGCACCACGATTTACCAGTAGGCTTACATGATTATGACGACACCACTCATGTGTTCATGGGGAGAAAATTGAAGGTTATTTTAGAGGAAGGTTTTCAAGATCAGTATATGATACATGACACGATGACCTCTTAGCTACAAGATCCTGTAAACATAACAAGAAGTAATATCCTAGCTTAAGGTCGCGATTAAGACCCTATTAGTAGGCTACTTACTAAGTTTTACTCACTCCATGTTTATCATTTTTTTTTTCAAGTAACTAAGAGTTGGTCGTGGATGAGAGCAGACATTGGAGTGTGGCCATGGACTAACCTCTGTTTTTAAAATAGTATTTTTTGTTCTTCTTTTGAGTATGCTTCTTATTTTGTGTTTGTAACGAGTATGTATATGTAACACCCCAAACATGAAGAAAATTATCTCCCATAAGAATAAGCCACTCATGAAAGACCCAAAGGATAGAAAGGAAAAAAATTAAAGTTTTAACCAAGAACAAGGGACTTAGTCAATGAAGTACCCTAACAAATGATTTCAAGGAGTTAAAAGACCTTTTAAAAAGGATTGGAAATGAAAAAGTAAATGAAAACGGCAAAAAAGTCATTTTATCAATTATAAAAAATCTTTCCCGATTTGTAATTCCTTATCTAGAAGGAATCTCAAGATTCAAAATAAGAGGGAAATGATCAAAAAGCAATGAGGAATTTGTAGAAAAATTATGGATTTTTTTTCGAGAAAAATAATAATAAAATATTTGAAAAGTGGAAAATTACCAAAATACCCCTAAAAGAATGGATAATTAGAGAAATGCCACTCTAATTAGAATCAGAGCATCTACAGTGACCATCCGAGCAAAATCCTTCAAACTCAAATCTCAACTGTTGGATCTCCTCCAAATTTTGATAAGATCTAGAACGAACACGCATGGATCATCACATCCAACGACTAGTATTCAAGGCCAAGGTCGGTAAGGCTATGATCGGAGTTGATATCTCCGAAAAATTATCCAGAGAGTTCGATCTCTAAATAACGAAGATTCTAGAGCTCTCAATGTCGGTTTAAGCTCCTCCTATAAAGTCTGAAGTAGGAGCAACAATACGAAATAAGAATCGAGAATGGTTGATCCCCTAATCGAAGGCAATAAGCATTTAGATTATGAGTCTCCTACTCGCAAAATTCTTCCAAATTCGAGAGCAATCCTCCACCATTTATCTTTCAACTTCTAAATAACAAAGATTCTGGAACTCTCAAAGTCGGTTTAAGCATCTCCTATAAAGTCTGAAGTAGGAGCAACAATACGAAATAAGAATCGAGAAAGGTCGATCCCCAATTGAAGGCAATGAACGTTTAGATTATAGGTCTCCTACTCTTAGATTTCTTCCAAATTCGAGAGCAATCTTCCACCATTTCTCTTCAATTTTATTCCTACAGTTTCTCAACAAGATTACCAACAAGTTCTATGAAGGAATAGAGTGCTGAAAGTGCCCAGAAACCATTCCCCCAATTCAATACGCCATTGAAGAACTTTAAGAAAAACTTGAAAATCCAATCCGAGTATACACGAAGAAAAATAACCTCGAGAGCGTGCCGAATTGAAGGAAATAGGTTTCAAAATTAAATTAGGGATAAGAGTCGAATTCCTATCTACGATCTCTTTTCCTTCAAATTAAGGATTCCTCTAGTTTCAGAGGAAGAAGTTTAGTAAACTTGATGAAGGAATTGAGAGCTGAAACGTCGTAGAACGAACTACCCACGAGATCGAAATCTGGCGTTTCGAGTAAGTAGCATACCGAGAACGATTTCTAGAAGTTAAAGTCCTACACTCAAAGACGTTCCTCCAAAACCAATTCCTTTAGCTTGAAGATAAGATATGGAAGAGGTTTAATGAAAAAATAGGGCCTTGAAATCCCTAGAATCGGCTACCCAATAAAAAATCCTTTCTTTTATCTCCAGCGATAAATCATATTTTGGATGAACTTTAGAAGCGAATATCTTAGGCTACGATCTACGAGAAGGT
>NW_019273074.1:0-7729 GCF_002738345.1 Cucurbita maxima
AGTATTGTGAGGAATGATAAGACTTGATGATTTAGAATATTATTTCTAAGAAACGGAGTGCGTAAAAAAGTAAAAGAATTCTTCAAATGGAACCTTTCTCCGGAAACCCTAACAGGGAAGTTTGTAGAACGTGCTAAAAAAACCGAGTCACGCTCGACGTTTGTCGAAACTTTTGTGAGAATTATAAGGCTTGATAATTTAGAATATTATTTCAAAGAAACGGAGTGCGTAAAATAGTAAAAGAGTTCTTCAAATGGAACCCTTCTTTGGAAACCAAAACAGGGAAGTTTGTCGTACGGGCTAAATAAACCGAGTCACGGTCGAGGTTTGTCGAAAGTTTTGTGAGGAATGATAAGGCTTGATGATTTAGAATATTATTTCTAAGAAAAGGAGTGCGTAAAACAGTAAAAGAGTTCTTCAAATTGAACCCTTCTTCGGAAACCCAAACAGGGAAGTTTGTACTACGAGCTAAAAAAACCAAGTCACGGTCAACGTTTGTCGAAAGTTTTGTGAGGAATGATAAGGCTTGATGATTTACAATATTATTTCTAAGAAACGGAGTGCGTAAAACAGTAAAAGAGTTCTTCAAATGGAACCCTCCTTCGGAAACCCAAACAGAGAAGTTTGTAGTACGTGCTAAAAAAACCGAGTCACGGTCGACGTTTGTCGAAAGTTTTGTGAGGAATGATAAGGCTTGATGATTTAGAATATTATTTCAAAGAAACGGAGTGCGTAAAACAGTAAAAGAGTTCTTCAAATGGAACCCTTCTTCCGCAACTCTAACGGGGAAGTTTGTAGTACGTGCTAAAGAAACCGAGTCACGGTCGACGTTTGTCGAATGTTTTGTGAGAAATGATAAGGCTAGATGATTTAGAATATTATTTCTAAGAAACGGAGTGCGTAAAACAGTAAAAGAGTTCTTCAAATGGAACCCTCGTTCGGAAACCCAAACAAGGAAGTTTGTAGTACGTGTTAAAAAAACCGAGTCACGGTTGACGTTTGTCGAAAGTTTTGTGAGGAATGATAAGGCTTGATGATTTAGAATATTATTTCTAAGAAACGGAGTGCGTAAAACTGTAAAAGAGTTCTTCAAATGGAACCCTTCTTCGGAAACCCAAAGAGGGAAGTTTGTTGTACGTGCTAAAAAAACCGAATCATGGTCGACGTTTGTCGAAAGTTTTGTGAGGAAGTATAAGGATTGATGATTTAGAATATTTTTTCTAAAAAACGGAGTGCGTGAAGCAGTAAAAGAGTTCTTCAAATGGAACCATCCATCGGAAACCCAAACACGGAAGTTTGTAGTACGTGCTAAAAAAACCGAGTCACGGTCGACGTTTTTCGAAAGTATTGTGAGGAATGATAATACTTGATGATTTAGAATATTATTTCTAAGAAACGGAGTGCGTAAAAAAGTAAAAGAATTCTTCAAATGGAACCTTTCTCCGGAAACCCTAACAGGGAAGTTTGTAGTACGTGCTAAAAAAACCGAGTCACGCTCGACGTTTGTCGAAACTTTTGTGAGAATTATAAGGCTTGATGATTTAGAATATTATTTCAAAGAAACGGACGTTTGTCGAAACTTTTGTGAGAATTATAAGGCTTGATGATTTAGAATATTATTTCAAAGAAACGGAGTGCGTAAAATAGTAAAAGAGTTCTTCAAATGGAACCCTTCTTCGGAAACCCAAACAGGGAAGTTTGTAGTACGGGCTAAATAAACCGAGTCACGGTCGAGGTTTGTCGAAAGTTTTGTGAGGAATGATAAGGCTTGATGATTTAGAATATTATTTCTAAGAAAAGGAGTGCGTAAAACAGTAAAAGAGTTCTTCAAATTGAACCCTTCTTCGGAAACCCAAACAGGGAAGTTTGTACTACGAGCTAAAAAAACCGAGTCACGGTCAACGTTTGTCGAAAGTTTTGTGAGGAATGATAAGGCTTGATGATTTACAATATTATTTCTAAGAAACGGAGTGCGTAAAACAGTAAAAGAGTTCTTCAAATGGAACCCTTCTTCGGAAACCCAAACAGGGAAGTTTGTAGTACGTGCCAAAAAAACCGAGTCACGATCGACGTTTCTCGAAAGTTTTGTGAGGAATGATAAGGATTGATTATTTAGAATATTGTTTCTAAGAAACGGAGTGCGTAAAACTGTAAAAGAGTTCTTCAAATGGAACCCTCCTTCGGAAACCCAAACAGGGAAGTTTGTTGTACGTGCTAAAAAAACCGAATCACGGTCGACGTTTGTCGAAAGTTTTGTGAGGAAGTATAAGGATTGATGATTTAGAATATTTTTTCTAAGAATCGGAGTGCGTAAAACAGTAAAAGAGTTTTTCAAATGGAACCCTCCATCGGAAACCCAAACACGGAAGTTTGTAGTACGTGCTAAAAAAATCGAGTCACGGTCGACGTTTTTCAAAAGTTTTATGAGGAATGATAAGGCTTGATGATTTAGAATATTATTTCTAAGAAACGGAGTGCGTAAAACAGTAAAAGAGTTCTTCAAATGGATCCCTGCTTCGGAAATCCAAACAGGAAAGTTTGTAGTACGTGCTAAAAAAACCGAGTCGCGCTCGACGTTTGTCGAAACTTTTGTGAGAATTATAAGGCATGGTGATTTAGAATATTATTTCAAAGAAACGGAGTGCGTAAAACAGTAAAAGAGTTCTTCAAATGGAACCCTTCTTCGGAAACCCAAACAGGGAAGTTTGTAGTACGTGCTAAAAAAACCNAAAACAGTAAAAGAGTTCTTCAAATGGATCCCTGCTTCGGAAATCCAAACAGGAAAGTTTGTAGTACGTGCTAAAAAAACCGAGTCGCGCTCGACGTTTGTCGAAACTTTTGTGAGAATTATAAGGCTTGGTGATTTAGAATATTATTTCAAAGAAACGGAGTGCGTAAAACAGTAAAAGAGTTCTTCAAATGGAACCCTTCTTCGGAAACCCAAACAGGGAAGTTTGTAGTACGTGCTAAAAAAACCAAGTCACGGTCGACGTTTGTCGAAAGTTTTGTGAGGAATGATAAGACTTGATGATTTAGAATATTATTTCTATGAAACAGAGTGCGTAAAACAGTGAAAGAGTTCTTCAAATGGAACCCTCCTTCGGAAACCCAAACAGAGAAGTTTGTAATACGTGCTGAAAAAACCGAGTCACGGTCGACGTTTGTCGAAAGTTTTGTGAGGAATGATAAGGATTGATTATTTAGAATATTATTTCTAAGAAAAGGGAGTGCGTAAAACAGTAAAAGAGTTCTTCAAATTGAACCCTTCTTCGGAAACCCAAACAGGGAAGTTTGTTGTACGTGCTAAAAAAACCGAATCACGGTCGACGTTTGTCGAAAGTTTTGTGAGGAAGGATAAGGATTGATGATTTAGAATATTATTTCTAAGAAACGGAGTGCGTAAAACAGTAAAAGAGTTCTTCAAATGGAACCATCCATCGGAAACCCAAACACGGAAGTTTGTAGTACGTGCTAAAAAAACTGAGTCACGGTCGACGTTTTTCGAAAGTTTTGTGAGGAATGATAAGGCTTGATGATTTAGAATATTATTTCTAAGAAACGGAGTGCGTAAAACAGTAAAAGAGTTCTTCAAATGGAACCCTCCTTCGGAAACCCAAATAGAGAAGTTTGTAGTTCGTGCTAAAAAAACCGAGTCACGGTCGACGTTTGTCGAAAGTTTTGTGAGGAATGATAAGGATTGATGATTTAGAATATTATTTCTAAGAAACGGAGTGCGTAAAACAGTAAAAGAGTTCTTCAAATGGAACCCTCCTTCGGAAACCCAAACAGAGAAGTTTGTAGTACGTGCTGAAAAAACCGAGTCACGGTCGACGTTTGTCGAAAGTTTTGTGAGGAATGATAAGGCTTGATGATTTAGAATATTATTTCTAAGAAAAGGAGTGCGTAAAACAGTAAAAGAGTTCTTCAAATTGAACCCTTCTTCAGAAACCCAAACAGGGAAGTTTGTTGTACGTACTAAAAAAACGGAATCACGGTCGACGTTTGTCGAAAGTTTTGTGAGGAAGTATAAGGATTGATGATTTAGAATATTTTTTCTAAAAAACGGAGTGCGTGAAACAGTAAAAGACTTCTTCAATTGGAACCATCCATCGGAAACCCAAACACGGAAGTTTGTAGTACGTGCTAAAAAAACTGNGTGCGTAAAACAGTAAAAGAGTTCTTCAAATTGAACCCTTCTTCAGAAACCCAAACAGGGAAGTTTGTTGTACGTGCTAAAAAAACCGAATCACGGTCGACGTTTGTCGAAAGTTTTGTGAGGAAGTATAAGGATTGATGATTTAGAATATTTTTTCTAAAAAACGGAGTGCGTGAAACAGTAAAAGACTTCTTCAAATGGAACCATCCATCGGAAACCCAAACACGGAAGTTTGTAGTACGTGCTAAAAAAACTGAGTGACGGTCGACGTTTGTCGAAAGTTTTGTGAGGAAGTATAAGGATTGATGATTTAGAATATTATTGCTAAGAAACGGAGTGCGTAAAACAGTAAAAGAGTTCTTCAAATGGAACCGTCCTTCGGAAACCCAAACAGGGAAGTTTGTAGTACGTGCTGAAAAAACCGAGTCACGGTCGACGTTTGTCGAAAGTTTTGTGAGGAATGATAAGGATTGATGATTTAGAATATTATTTCAAAGAAACGGAGTGCGTAAAACAGTAAAAGAGTTCTTCAAATTGAACCCTTCTTCGGAAACCCAAACGGGGAAGTTTGTTGTACGTGCTAAAAAACCGAATCACGGTCGACGTTTGTCGAAAGTTTTGTGAGGAAGTATAAGGATTGATGATTTAGAATATTATTTCTAAGAAACGAAGTGCGTAAAACTGTAAAAGAGTTCTTCAAATGAAACACTTCTTCGAAAACCCAAACAGAGAAGTTTGTAGTACGGGCTAAATAAACCGATTCACGGTCGAGGTTTGTCGAAAGTTTTGTGAGGAATAATAAGGCTGGATGATTTAGAATATTATTTCTAATAAACATAGTGCGTAAAACAATAAAAGAGTTCTTCAAATGGAACCCTTCTTCCGCAACCCTAACGGGGAAGTTTGTAGTACGTGCTAAAGAAACCGAGTCACGGTCGACGTTTGTCGAATGTTTTGTGAGAAATGATAAGGCTAGATGATTTAGAATATTATTTCTAAGAAACGGAGTGCGTAAAACAGTAAAAGAGTTCTTCAAATTGAACCCTTCTTCGGAAACCCAAATAGGGAAGTTTGTTGTACGTGCTAAAAAAACCGAATCACGGTCGACGTTTGTCGAAAGTTTTGTGAGGAAGTATAAGGATTGATGATTTAGAATATTTTTTCTAAAAAACGGAGTGCGTGAAACAGTAAAAGAGTTCTTCAAATGGAACCATCCATCGGAAACCCAAACACGGAAGTTTGTAGTACGTGCTAAAAAAACCGAGTCACGGTCAACTTTTGTCGAAACTTTTGTGAGGAATGATAAGGATTGATGATTTAGAATATTATTTCTAAGAAACGAAGTGCGTAAAACAGTAAAAGAGTTCTTCAAATGGAACCCTCCTTCGGAAACCCAAACACGGAAGTTTGTAGTACGTGCTAAAAAAACCGAGTCACGGTCGATGTTTGTCGAAAGTTTTGTGAGAAAGTATAAGGATTGATGATTTAGAATATTATTTCTAAGAAACGGAGTGCGTAAACCAGTAAAAGAGTTCTTCAAATTGAACCGCACTTCGGAAACCCAAACAGGGAAGTTTGTAGTACGTGCTAAAAAAACCGAGTCACGGTCGACGTTTGTCGAAAGTTTTGTGAGGAATGATAAGGCTTGATGATTTAGAATATTATTTCTAAGAAACGGAGTGCGTAAAACAGTAAAAGAGTTCTTCAAATTGAACCCTTCTTCGGAAACCCAAACAGGGAAGTTTGTTGTACGTGCTAAAAAACCGAATCACGGTCGACGTTTGTCGAAAGTTTTGTGAGGAAGTATAAGGATTCATGATTTAGAATATTATTTCTAAGAAACGGAGTGCGTAAAACTGTGAAAGAGTTCTTCAAATGGAACCCTCCTTTGGAAACAAAAACAGAGAAGTTTGTAGTACGTGCTAAAAAAACTGAGTGACGGTCGACGTTTGTCGAAAGTTTTGTGAGGAAGTATAAGGATTAATGATTTAGAATATTATTTCTAAGAAACGGAGTGTGTAAACCAGTAAAAGAGTTCTTCAAATGGAACCGTCCTTCGGAAACCCAAACAGGGAAGTTTGTAGTACGTGCGAAAAAAACAGAGTCACGGTCGACGTTTGTCGAAAGTTTTGTGAGGAATGATAAGGATTGATGATTTAGAATATTATTTCTAAGAAACGGAGTGCGTAAAACAGTAAAAGAGTTCTTCAAATTGAACCCTTCTTCGGAAACCCAAACAGGGAAGTTTGTTGTACGTGCTAAAAAAACCGAATCACGGTCGACGTTTGTCGAAAGTTTTGTGAGGAAGTATAAGGATTGATGATTTAGAATATTATTTCTAAGAAACGGAGTGCGTAAAACAGTAAAAGAGTTCTTCAAATGGAACCGTCCATCGAAAACCCAAACACGGAAGTTTGTAGTACGTGCTAAAAAAACCGAGTCACGAACGACGTTTATTGAAAGTTTTGTGAGGAATGATAAGGCTTGATGATTTAGAATATTATTTCTAAGAAACGGAGTGCGTAAAACAGTAAAAGAGTTCTTCAAATTGATCCCTTCTTCGGAAACCCAAACAGGGAAGTTTGTTGTACGTGCTAAAAAAACCGAATCACGGTCGACGTTTGTCGAAAGTTTTGTGAGGAAGTATAAGGATTGATGATTTAGAATATTATTTCTAAGAAACGGAGTGCGTAAAACAGTAAAAGAGTTCTTCAAATGGAACCCTTCTTCGGAAACCCTAACAGGAAAATTTGTAGTACGTGCTAAAAAAACCGAGTCACGGTCGACGTTTGTCGAAAGTTTTGTGAGGAATGATAAGGATTGATGATTTAGAATATTATTTCTAAGAAACGGAGTGCGTAAAACAGTAAAAGAGTTCTTCAAATGGAACCCTTCTTCGGAAACCCAAACAGGGAAGTTTGGTGTACGTGCTAAAAAAACCGAGTCACGGTCGACGTTTGTCGAAAGTTTTGTGAGGAAGTATAAGGATTGATGATTTAGAATATTATTTCTAAGAAACGGAGTGCGTAAAACAGTAAAAGAGTTCTTCAAATGGAACCCTTCTTCCGAAACCCTAACAGGGAAGTTTGTAGTACGTGCTAAAAAAACCGAGTCACGGTCGACGTTTGTCGAAAGTTTTGTGAGGAAGTATAAGGATTGATGATTTAGAATATTATTTCTAAGAAACGGAGTGCGTAAAACAGTAAAAGAGTTCTTCAAATGGATAAAACAGTAAAAGAGTTCTTCAAATGGAACCTTTCTTTGGAAACCCTAACAGGAAAATTTGTAGTACGTGCTAAAAAAACCGAGTCACGGTCGACGTTTGTCGAAAGTTTTGTGAGGAAGTATAAGGATTGATGATTTAGAATATTATTTCTAAGAAACGGAGTGTGTAAACCAGTAAAAGAGTTCTTCAAATGGAACCGTCCTTCGGAAACCCAAACAGAGAAGTTTGTAGTACGTGCGAAAAAAACAGAGTCACGGTCGACGTTTGTCGAAAGTTTTGTGAGGAATGATAAGGCTTGATGATTTAGAATAATATTTCTAAGAAACAGAGTGCGTAAAACAGTAAAA
>NW_019273075.1:0-7721 GCF_002738345.1 Cucurbita maxima
ATTTTTACTTAGGGAAAGATCTCAAACCCTAATTTTTACCTACCTAATTTTTACCTAGGGAAAGATATCAAACCCTAATTTTTACCTAGGGAAAGATCTCAAACCCTAATTTTTACCTAGGGAAAGATCTCAAACCCTAATTTTAATTTTTACCTAGGGAAAGATCTCAAACCCTAATTTTTACCTAGGGAAAGATCTCAAACCCTAATGTTTCCGTAGGGAAAGATCTCAAACCCTAAGGTTTCCGTAGGGAAAGATCTCAAACCCTAATGTTTACACCCTAATTTTTACTTAGGGAAAGATCTCAAACCCTAATGTTTACACCCTAATTTTTACTTAGGGAAAGATCTCAAACCCTAATTTTTACACCCTAATTTTTACTTAGGGAAAGATCTCAAACCCTAATTTTTACCTATGGAAAGATCTCAAACCCAAATTTTACCAAGGGAAAGATCTGAAACCTTAATTTTACCTAGGGAAGGATCTCAAACCCGAATTTTTACCTAGGGAAGGATCTCAAACCCTAATTTTTACCTAGGAAAAGATCTCAAACCCTAATTTTTATCTCAAACCCTAATTTTTACCTAGGGAAAGATCTCAAACCCTAATTTTTATCTCAAACCCTAATTTTTACCTAGGGAAAGATCTCAAACCCTAATTTTACCTAGGGAAAGATCTCAAACCCTAATTTTTACCTAGGGAAAGATCTCAAACCCTAATTTTACCTAGGGAAAGATCTCAAACCCTAATTTTTACCTAGGGAAAGATCAAAACCTTAATTTTACCTAGGCAAGGATCTGAAACCCTATTATTTACCTCAGGAAAGATCTCAAACCCTAATTTTAACTAGGGAAAGATCTAAAATCTGAAACCCTAATATTTACCTCGGGAAAGATCTCAAACCCTAATTTTACCTAGGGAAAGATCTCAAACCCTAATTTTTATCTAAAACACTAATTTTTACCTAGGGAAAGATCTCAAACCCTAATTTTTATCTTAAACACTAATTTTTACCTAGGGAAAGATCTCAAACCCTAATTTTTACCTAGGGAAAGATCTCAAACCCTAATTTTTACCTAGGGAAAGATCTCAAACCCTATTTTTACCAAGGGAAAGATCTCAAACCCTATTTTTACCTAGGGAAAGATCTCAAACCCTATTTTTACCTAGGGAAAGATCTCAAACCCTAATTTTACCTAGGGAAAGATCTCAAACCCTAATTTTACCTAGGGAAAGATCTCCAACCCTAATTTTACCTAGGGAAAGATCTCAAACCCTAATTTTTATCTCAAACCCTAATTTTTACCTAGGGAAAGATCTCAAACCCTAATTTTTATCTCAAACCCTAAATTTTACCGAGGGAAAGATCTCAAACCCTAATATTTACCTAGGGAAAGATCTCAAACCCTAATTTTTACCTAGGGAAAGATCAAAACCTTAATTTTACCTAGGCAAGGATCTGAAACCCTAATATTTACCTCAGGAAAGATCTCAAACCCTAATTTTAACTAGGGAAAGATCTAAGATCTGAAACCCTAATATTTACCTCGGGAAAGATCTCAAACCCTAATTTTACCTAGGGAAAGATCTCAAACCCTAATTTTTATCTTAAACACTAATTTTTACCTAGGGAAAGATCTCAAACCCTAATTTTTATCTCAAACCCTAATTTTTACCTAGGGAAAGATCTCAAACCCTAATTTTTACCTAGGGAAACATCTCAAACCCTAATTTATACCTAGGGAAAGATCTCAAACCCTAATTTATACCTAGGGAAAGATCTCAAACCCTATTTTTACCTAGGGAAAGATCTCAAACCCTATTTTTACCTAGGGAAAGATCTCAAACCCTAATATTTACCTAGGGAAAGATCTCAAACCCTAATTTTTACCTAGGGAAAGATCAAAACCTTAATTTTACCTAGGCAAGGATCTGAAACCCTAATATTTACCTCAGGAAAGATCTCAAACCCTAATTTTAACTAGGGAAAGATCTAAAATCTGAAACCCTAATATTTACCTCGGGAAAGATCTCAAACCCTAATTTTACCTAGGGAAAGATCTCAAACCCTAATTTTTACCTAGGGAAAGATCTCAAACCCTAATTTATACCTAGGGAAAGATCTCAAACCCTATTTTTACCTAGGGAAAGATCTCAAACCCTATTTTTACCTAGGGAAAGATCTCAAACCCTAATTTTACCTAGGGAAAGATCTCAAACCCTAATTTTTACCTAGGGAAAGATCTAAAACCCTAATTTTTACCTAGGGAAAGATCTCAAACCCTAATTTTTACCTAGGGAAAGATCTCAAACCCTAATTTTACCTAGGGAAAGATCTCAAACCCTAATTTTACCTAGGGAAAGATCTCAAACCCTAATTTTTACCTAGGGAAAGATCTCAAACCCTAATTTTTACCTAGGGAAAGATCTCCAGCCCTAATTTTACCTAGGGAAAGATCTCAAACCCTAATTTTACCTAGGGAAAGATCTCCAACCCTAATTTTACCTAGGGAAAGATCTCCAACCCTAATTTTTATCTCAAACCCTAATTTTTACCTAGGGAAAGATCTCAAACCCTAATTTTTATCTCAAACCCTAAATTTTACCGAGGGAAAGATCTCAAACCCTAATATTTACCTAGGGAAAGATCTCCAGCCCTAATTTTACCTAGGGAAAGATCTCCAGCCCTAATTTTACCTAGGGAAAGATCTCCAGCCCTAATTTTACCTAGGGAAAGATCTCCAGCCCTAATTTTACCTAGGGAAAGATCTAAAATCTGAAACCCTAATATTTACCTCGGGAAAGATCTCAAACCCTAATTTTACCTAGGGAAAGATCTCAAACCCTAATTTTTATCTTAAACACTAATTTTTACCTAGGGAAAGATCTCAAACCCTAATTTTTACCTAGGGAAAGATCTCCAACCCTAATTTTACCTAGGGAAAGATCTCAAACCCTAATTTTACCTAGGGAAAGATCTCAAACCCTATTTTTACCTAGGGAAAGATCTCAAACCCTAATTTTACCTAGGGAAAGTTCTCAAACCCTAATTTTACCTAGGGAAAGATCTCAAACCCTAATTTTATATAGGGAAAGATCTCAAACCCTAATTTTACCTAGGGAAAGATCTCAAACCCTAATTTTTACCTAGGGAAAGATCTCAAACCCTAATTTTTACCTAGGGAAAGATCTCAAACCCTAATTTTTACCTAGGGAAAGATCTCAAACCCTAATTTTTACCTAGGGAAAGATCTCCAACCCTAATTTTACCTAGGGAAAGATCTCAAACCCTAATTTTACCTAGGGAAAAGATCTCAAACCCTAATTTTACCTAGGGAAAGATCTCAAACCCTAATTTAAGGTAGGGAAAGATCTCAAACCCTAATGTTTCCGTAGGGAAAGATCTCAAACCCTAATGTTTACACCCTAATTTTTACTTAGGGAAAGATCTCAAACCCTAATTTTTCACCCTAATTTTTACTTAGGTTACACCCTAATTTTTACTTAGGGAAAGATCTCAAACCCTAATTTTTCACCCTAATTTTTACTTAGGGAAAGATCTCAAACCCTAATGTTTTCGTAGGGAAAGATCTCAAACCCTAATCCTAATTTTTACCTAGGGAAAGATCTCAAACCCTAATCCTAATTTTTACCTAGGGAAAGATCTCAAACCCTAATTTTTACCTAGGGAAAGATCTCAAACCCTAATTTTTACCTAGGGAAAGATCTCAAACCCAAATTTTACCAAGAGAAAGATCTCAAACCCTAATTTTACCTAGGGAAAGATCTCAAACCCTAATTTTACATAGGGAAAGATCTCAAACCCTAATTTTACCTAGGGAAAGATCTCAAACCCTAATTTTTATCTCAAACACTAATTTTTACTTAGGGAAAGATCTCAAACCCTAATTTTTATCTCAAACCCTAATTTTTACCTAGGGAAAGATCTCAAACCCTAATTTTTACCTAGGGAAAGATCTCAAACCCTAATTTTTACCTAGGGAAAGATCTCAAACCCTAATTTTTACCTAGGAAAAGATCTCAAACCCTAATTTTTATCTCAAACACTAATTTTTACTTAGGGAAAGATCTCAAACCCTAATTTTTATCTCAAACCCTAATTTTTACCTAGGGAAAGATCTCAAACCCTAATTTTTACCTAGGGAAAGATCTCAAACCCTAGGGAAAGATCTCAAAGCCTATTTTTACCTAGGAAAAGATCTCAAACCCTAATTTTTACCTAGGGAAAGATCTCCAACCCTAATTTTACCTAGGGAAAGATCTCAAACCCTAATTTTACCTAGGGAAAGATCTCAAATCCTAATTTTACCTAGGGAAAGATCTCCAAATCCTAATTTTACCTAGGGAAAGATCTCAAACCCTAATTTTAGGTAGGGAAAGATCTCAGACCCTAATGTTTCCGTAGGGAAAGATCTCAAACCCTAATGTTTACACCCTAATTTTTACTTAGGGAAAGATCTCAAACCCTAATTTTTACACCCTAATTTTTACTTAGGGAAAGATCTCAAACCATAATTTTTACACCCTAATTTTTACTTAGGGAAAGATCTCAAACCCTAATATTTACACCCTAATTTTTACTTAGGGAAAGATCTCAAACCCTAATATTTACACCCTAATTTTTACTTAGGGAAAGATCAATTTTTACTTAGGGAAAGATCTCAAACCCTAATATTTACACCCTAATTTTTACTTAGGGAAAGATCTCAAACCCTAATTTTTACACCCTAATTTTTACTTAGGGAAAGATCTCAAACCCTAATTTTTACACCCTAATTTTTACTTAGGGAAAGATCTCAAACCCTAATTTTTACACCCTAATTTTTACTTAGGGAAAGATCTCAAACCCTAATTTTTACACCCTAATTTTTACTTAGGGAAAGATCTCAAACCCTAATTTTTACACCCTAATTTTTACTTAGGGAAAGATCTCAAACCCTAATTTTTACACCCTAATTTTTACTTAGGGAAAGATCTCAAACCCTAATTTTTACACCCTAATTTTTACTTAGGGAAAGATCTCAAACCCTAATTTTTACACCCTAATTTTTACTTAGGGAAAGATCTCAAACCCTAATTTTTACACCCTAATTTTTACTTAGGGAAAGATCTCAAACCCTAATTTTTACACCCTAATTTTTACTTAGGGAAAGATCTCAAACCCTAATTTTTACACCCTAATTTTTACTTAGGGAAAGATCTCAAACCCTAATTTTTACACCCTAATTTTTACTTAGGGAAAGATCTCAAACCCTAATTTTTACACCCTAATTTTTACTTAGGGAAAGATCTCAAACCCTAATTTTTACACCCTAATTTTTACTTAGGGAAAGATCTCAAACCCTAATTTTTACACCCTAATTTTTACTTAGGGAAAGATCTCAAACCCTAATTTTTACACCCTAATTTTTACTTAGGGAAAGATCTCAAACCCTAATTTTTACACCCTAATTTTTACTTAGGGAAAGATCTCAAACCCTAATTTTTACACCCTAATTTTTACTTAGGGAAAGATCTCAAACCCTAATTTTTACCTAGGGAAAGATCTCAAACCCTAATTTTTACCTAGGGAAAGAGCTCAAACCCTAATTTTTACCTAGGGAAAGATCTCCAACCCTAATTTTACCTAGGGAAAGATCTCAAACCCTAATTTTACCTAGGGAAAAGGGAAAGATCTCCAACCCTAATTTTACCTAGGGAAAGATCTCAAACCCTAATTTTACCTAGGGAAAGATCTCAAACCCTAATTTTATCTAGGGAAAGATCTCAAACCCTAATTTTTATCTCAAACCCTAAATTTTACCGAGGGAAAGATCTCAAACCCTAATATTTACCTAGGGAAAGATCTCAAACCCTAATTTTACCTAGGGAAAGATCTCAAACCCTAATTTTTACCTAGGGAAAGATCTCAAACCCTATTTTTACCTAGGGAAAGATCTCAAACCCTAATTTTACCTAGGGAAAGTTCTCAAACCCTAATTTTACCTAGGGAAAGATCTCAAACCCTAATTTTATCTAGGGAAAGATCTCAAACCCTAATTTTACCTAGGGAAAGATCTCAAACCCTAATTTTACCTAAGGAAAGATCTCAAACCCTAATTTTATCTAGGGAAAGATCTCAAACCCTAATTTTACCTAGGGAAAGATCTCAAACCCTAATTTTTACCTAGGGAAAGATCTCAAACCCTAATTTTTACCTAGGGAAAGATCTCAAACCCTAATTTATACCTAGGGAAAGATCTCAAACCCTATTTTTACCTAGGGAAAGATCTCAAACCCTAATTTTACCTAGGGAAAGATCTCAAACCCTAATTTTTACGTAGGGAAAGATCTCAAACCCTAATTTTTACCTAGGGAAAGATCTCCAGCCCTAATTTTACCTAGGGAAAGATCTCAAACCCTAATTTTACCTAGGGAAAGATCTCCAACCCTAATTTTACCGAGGGAAAGATCTCAAACCCTAATTTTTATCTCAAACCCTAATTTTTACCTAGGGAAAGATCTCAAACCCTAATTTTTATCTCAAACCCTAAATTTTACCGAGGGAAAGATCTCAAACCCTAATTTTACCTAGGGAAAGATCTCAAACCCTAATTTTAGGTAGGGAAAGATCTCAAACCCTAATGTTTCCGTAGGGAAAGATCTCAAACCCTAATGTTTACACCCTAATTTTTACTTAGAGAAAGATCTCAAACCCTAATTTTTCACCCTAATTTTTACTTAGGGAAAGATCTCAAACCCTAATGTTTTCGTAGGGAAAGATCTCAAACCCTAATCCTAATTTTTACCTAGGGAAAGATCTCAAACCCTAATTTTTACCTAGGGAAAGATCTCAAACCCTAATTTTTACCTAGGGAAAGATCTCAAACCCTAATTTTACCTAGGGAAAGATCTCAAACCCTAATATTTACCTAGGGAAAGATCTCAAACGCTAATTTTTACCTAGGGAAAGATCTCAAACTCTAATTTTACCTAGGGAAAGATCTCAAACCCTAATATTTACCTAGGGAAAGATCTCAAACGCTAATTTTTACCTAGGGAAAGATCTCAAACTCTAATTTTACCTAGGGAAAGATCTCAAACCCTAATATTTACCTAGGGAAAGATCTCAAACGCTAATTTTTACCTAGGGAAAGATCTCAAACCCTAATTTTACCTAGGGAAAGATCTCAAACCCTAATTTTTATCTTAAAACACTAATTTTTACCTAGGGAAAGATCTCAAACCCTAATATTTACCTAGGGAAAGATCTCAAACCCTAATTTTTACCTAGGGAAAGATCTCAAACCCTAATATTTACCTAGGGAAAGATCTCAAACCCTAATTTTTACCTAGGGAAAGATCTCAAACTCTAATTTTACCTAGGGAAAGATCTCAAACCCTAATTTTACCTAGGCAAAGATCTCAAACCCTAATTTTACCTAGGCAAAGATCTCAAACCCTAATTTTACCTAGGGAAAGATCTCAAACCCTAATTTTTACCTAGGGAAAGATCTTAAACCCTAATTTTTATCTCAAACCCTAATTTTTACCTAGGGAAAGATCTCAAACCCTATCTCAAACCCTAATTTTTATCTCAAACCCTAATTTTTATCTCAAACCCTAATTTTTACCTAGGGAAAGATCTCAAACCCTAATTTTTACCTAGGGAAAGATCTCAAACCCTAATTTTTACCTAGGGAAAGATCTCAAACCCTATT
>NW_019273076.1:0-7715 GCF_002738345.1 Cucurbita maxima
TACTAAAAACTTCTCTGTTTGGGTTTCCGAAGAATGGTTCGATTCGCAGAACTCTTTTACTTTTGTATGCACTCCGTTTCTTAGAAATAATATTCTGCATCATAAAGACATATCATTCCTCACAAAAGTTTTTACAAACGTCGACCGTGACCCGGTTTTTTAATCACGTACTAAAAACTTCCCTATTTCGGTTTCCGAAGAAGGGTTCGATTTGAAGAACTCTTTTACTGTTTTATGCACTCCGTTTCTTAGAAATAATATTCTACATCATCAAGCCATATCATACCTCACAAAACTTTTGTCAAACCTCGATCGTGACTCGGGTTTTTTAGCACGTACTACAAACTTCCCTGTTTGGATTTCCGAAGAAGGGTTCGATTTGAAGAACTCTTTTACTCTTTTATGCACTCCGTTTCTTAGAAATAATATTCTACATCATCAAGCCATATCATACCTCACAAAACTTTTGTCAAACCTCGACCGTGACTCGGTTTTTTTAGCACGTACTAAAAACTTCCCTGTTTGGGTTTCCGAAGAATGGTTCGATTTGCAGAACTCTTTTACTTTTGTATGCACTCCGTTTCTTAGAAATAATATTCTGCATCATAAAGACATATCATTCCTCACAAAACTTTTTACAAACGTCGACCGTGACTCGGTTTTTTAATCACGTACTAAAAACTTACCTGTTTCGGTTTCCGAAAAAGGGTTCGATTTGAAAAACTCTTTTACTATTTTATGCACTCCGTTTCTTAGAAATAATATTCTACATCATCAAGCCATATCATTCCTCACAAAACTTTTGTCAAACCTCGATCGTGACTCGGGTTTTTTAGCACGTACTACAAACTTCCCTGTTTGGATTTCCGAAGAAGGGTTCGATTCGAAGAACTCTTTTACTCTTTTATGCACTCCGTTTCTTAGAAATAACATTCTACATCATCAAGCCATATCATTCCTTAACAAACTTTTGACAAACGTCGACCGTGACTCGGTTTTTTTAGCACGTACTAAAAACTTCCCTGTTTGGGTTTCCGAAGAAGGGTTCGATTTGAAGAACTCTTTTACTGTTTTATGCACTCCGTTTCTTAGAAATAATATTCTACATCATCAAGCCATATCATACCACACAAATCTTTTGTCAAACCTCGACCGTGACTCGGTTTTTTTAGCACGTACTACAAACTTCCCTGTTTGGATTTCCGAAGAAGGGTTCGATTCGAAGAACTTTTTTACTCTTTTATGCACTCCGTTTCTTAGAAATAAGATTATAAATCATCAAGCCTTATCATTCCTCACAAAACTTTCGAAAAAAGTAGATCGTGACTCGGTTTTTTTAGCACGTACTAAAAACTTCCCTGTTTGGGTTTCCGAAGAAGGGTTCGATTTGAAGAACTCTTTTACTGTTTTATGCACTCCGTTTCTTAGAAATAATATTCTACATCATCAAGCCATATCATACCTCATAAAACTTTTGTCAAACCTCGACCGTGACTCGGTTTTTTTAGCACGTACTACAAACTTCCCTGTTTGGATTTCCGAAGAAGGGTTCGATTTGAAGAACGCTTTTACTCTATTATGTACTCCGTTTCTTAGAAATAATATTCTACATCATCAAGCCATATCATACCTCATAAAACTTTTGTCAAACCTCGACCGTGACTCGGTTTTTTTAGCACGTACTACAAACTTCCCTGTTTGGATTTCCGAAGAAGGGTTCGATTTGAAGAACGCTTTTACTCTATTATGTACTCCGTTTCTTAGAAATAATATTCTACATCATCAAGCCATATCATTCCTCACAAAACTTTTGACAAACGTCGACCGTGACTCGGTTTTTTTAGCACGTACTAAAAACTTCCCTGTTTGGGTTTCCGAAGAAGGGTTCGATTTGAAGAACTCTTCTACTGCTTTATGCACTCCGTTTCGTAGAAATAATATTCTACATCATCAAGCCATATCATTCCTCACAAAACTTTTGACAAACGTCGACCGTGACTCGGTTTTTTTAGCACGTACTAAAAACTTCCCTGTTTGGGTTTCCGAAGAAGGGTTCGATTTGAAGAACTCTTTTACTGTTTTTATGCACTCCGTTTCTTAGAAATAATATTCTACATCATCAAGCCATATCATTCCTCACAAAACTTTTGACAAACGTCGACCGTGACTCGGTTTTTTTAGCACGTACTACAAACTTCCCTGCTTGGGTTTCCGAAGAAGGGTTCGATTTGAAGAACTCTTCTACTGCTTTATGCACTCCGTTTCGTAGAAATAATATTCTACATCATCAAGCCATATCATTCCTCACAAAACTTTTGACAAACGTCGACCGTGACTCGGTTTTTTTAGCACGTACTACAAACTTCCCTGCTTGGGTTTCCGAAGAAGGGTTCGATTTGAAGAACTCTTCTACTGCTTTATGCACTCCGTTTCGTAGAAATAATATTCTACATCATCAAGCCATATCATTCCTCACAAAACTTTTGACAAACGTCGACCGTGACTCGGTTTTTTTAGCACGTACTAAAAACTTCCCTGCTTGGGTTTCCGAAGAAGGGTTCGATTTGAAGAACTCTTTTACTGTTTTATGCACTCCGTTTCTTATAAATAATATTCTACATCATCAAGCCATATCATACCTTACAAAACTTTTGTCAAACCTCGACCGTGACTCGGTTTTTTTAGCACGTACTACAAACTTCCCTGTTTGGGTTTCCGAAGAAGGGTTCGATTTGAAGAACGCTTTTACTCTTTTATGCACTCCGTTTCTTAGAAATAATATTATAAATCATCAAGCCTTATCATTCCTCACAAAACTTTCGAAAAAAGTAGATCGTGACTCGGTTTTTTTATCACGTACTAAAAACTTCTCTGTTTGGGTTTCCAAAGAATGCTTCGATTTGCAGAAATCTTTTACTTTTGTGTGCACTCCGTTTCTTAGAAATAATATTCTGCATCATAAAGACATATCATTCCTCACAAAACTTTTTACAAACGTCGACCGTGACTCGGTTTTTTAATCACGTACTAAAAACTTCCCTGTTTCGGTTTCCGAAGAAAGGTTCGATTTGAAGAACTCTTTTACTGTTTTATGCACTCCGTTTCTTAGAAATAATATTCTACATCATCAAGCCATATCATTCCTCACAAAACTTTTGACAAACGTCGACCGTGACTCGGTTTTTTTAGCACGTACTACAAACATCCCTGCTTGGGTTTCCGAAGAAGGGTTCGATTTGAAGAACTCTTCTACTGCTTTATGCACTCCGTTTCGTAGAAATAATATTCTACATCATCAAGCCATATCATTCCTCACAAAACTTTTGACAAACGTCGACCGTGACTCGGTTTTTTTAGCACGTACTAAAAACTTTCCTGTTTGGGTTTCCGAAGAAGGGTTCGATTTGAAGAACTCTTTTACTGTTTTATGCACTCCGTTTCTTAGAAATAATATTCTACATCATCAGGCCATATCATTCCTCACAAAACTTTTGTCAAACCTCGACCGTGACTCGGTTTTTTTAGCACGTACTACAAACTTCCCTGTTTGGATTTCCGAAGAAGGGTTCGATTTGAAGAACGCTTTTACTCTTTTATGCACTCCGTTTCTTAGAAATAATATTATAAATCATCAAGCCTTATCATTCCTCACAAAACTTTCGAAAAAAGTAGATCGTGACTTGGTTTTTTTATCACGTACTAAAAACTTCTCTGTTTGGGTTTCCGAAGAATGGTTCGATTTGCAGAACTCTTTTACTTTTGTATGCACTCCGTTTCTTAGAAATAATATTCTGCATCATAAAGACATATCATTCCTCACCAAACTTTTTACAAACGTCGACCGTGACTCGGTTTTTTAATCACGTACTAAAAACTTCCCTGTTTCGGTTTCCGAAGAAGGGTTCGATTTGAAAAACTCTTTTACTGTTTTATGCACTCCGTTTCTTAGAAATAATATTCTACATCATCAAGCCATATCATTCCTCACAAAACTTTTGTCAAACCTTGATCGTGACTCGGTTTTTTTAGCACGTACTACAAACATCCCTGTTTGGATTTCCGAAGAAGGGTTCGATTTGAAGAACGCTTTTACTCTTTTATGCACTCCGTTTCTTAGAAATAACATTCTACATCATCAAGCCATATCATTCCTCACATAACTTTTGACAAACGTCGACCGTGACTCGGTTTTTTTAGCACGTACTAAAAACTTCCCTGTTTGGGTTTCCGAAGAAGGGTTCGATTTGAAGAACTCTTTTACTGTTTTATGCACTCCGTTTCTTAGAAATAATATTCTACATCGTCAAGCCATATCATTCCTCACAAAACTTTTGACAAACGTCGACCGTGACTCGGTTTTTTAATCACGTACTAAAAACTTCCCTGTTTCGGTTTCCGAAGAAGGGTTCGATTTGAAGAACTCTTTTACTCTTTTATGCACTCCGTTTCTTAGAAATAATATTCTACATCGTCAAGCCATATCATTCCTCACAAAACTTTTGACAAACGTCGACCGTGACTCGGTTTTTTAATCACGTACTAAAAACTTCCCTGTTTCGGTTTCCGAAGAAGGGTTCGATTTGAAGAACTCTTTTACTCTTTTATGCACTCCGTTTCTTAGAAATAATATTCTACATCGTCAAGCCATATCATTCCTCACAAAACTTTTGACAAACGTCGACCGTGACTCGGTTTTTTAATCACGTACTAAAAACTTCCCTGTTTCGGTTTCCGAAGAAGGGTTCGATTTGAAGAACTCTTTTACTCTTTTATGCACTCCGTTTCTTAGAAATAATATTCTACATCGTCAAGCCATATCATTCCTCACAAAACTTTTGACAAACGTCGACCGTGACTCGGTTTTTTAATCACGTACTAAAAACTTCCCTGTTTCGGTTTCCGAAGAAGGGTTCGATTTGAAGAACTCTTTTACTCTTTTATGCACTCCGTTTCTTAGAAATAATATTCTACATCGTCAAGCCATATCATTCCTCACAAAACTTTTGACAAACGTCGACCGTGACTCGGTTTTTTAATCACGTACTAAAAACTTCCCTGTTTCGGTTTCCGAAGAAGGGTTCGATTTGAAGAACTCTTTTACTCTTTTATGCACTCCGTTTCTTAGAAATAATATTCTACATCGTCAAGCCATATCATTCCTCACAAAACTTTTGACAAACGTCGACCGTGACTCGGTTTTTTAATCACGTACTAAAAACTTCCCTGTTTCGGTTTCCGAAGAAGGGTTCGATTTGAAGAACTCTTTTACTCTTTTATGCACTCCGTTTCTTAGAAATAATATTCTACATCGTCAAGCCATATCATTCCTCACAAAACTTTTGACAAACGTCGACCGTGACTCGGTTTTTTAATCACGTACTAAAAACTTCCCTGTTTCGGTTTCCGAAGAAGGGTTCGATTTGAAGAACTCTTTTACTCTTTTATGCACTCCGTTTCTTAGAAATAATATTCTACATCGTCAAGCCATATCATTCCTCACAAAACTTTTGACAAACGTCGACCGTGACTCGGTTTTTTAATCACGTACTAAAAACTTCCCTGTTTCGGTTTCCGAAGAAGGGTTCGATTTGAAGAACTCTTTTACTCTTTTATGCACTCCGTTTCTTAGAAATAATATTCTACATCGTCAAGCCATATCATTCCTCACAAAACTTTTGACAAACGTCGACCGTGACTCGGTTTTTTAATCACGTACTAAAAACTTCCCTGTTTCGGTTTCCGAAGAAGGGTTCGATTTGAAGAACTCTTTTACTCTTTTATGCACTCCGTTTCTTAGAAATAATATTCTACATCGTCAAGCCATATCATTCCTCACAAAACTTTTGACAAACGTCGACCGTGACTCGGTTTTTTAATCACGTACTAAAAACTTCCCTGTTTCGGTTTCCGAAGAAGGGTTCGATTTGAAGAACTCTTTTACTCTTTTATGCACTCCGTTTCTTAGAAATAATATTCTACATCGTCAAGCCATATCATTCCTCACAAAACTTTTGACAAACGTCGACCGTGACTCGGTTTTTTAATCACGTACTAAAAACTTCCCTGTTTCGGTTTCCGAAGAAGGGTTCGATTTGAAGAACTCTTTTACTGTTTTATGCACTCCGTTTCTTAGAAATAATATTCTACATCGTCAAGCCATATCATTCCTCACAAAACTTTTGACAAACGTCGACCGTGACTCGGTTTTTTAATCACGTACTAAAAACTTCCCTGTTTCGGTTTCCGAAGAAGGGTTCGATTTGAAGAACTCTTTTACTCTTTTATGCACTCCGTTTCTTAGAAATAATATTCTACATCGTCAAGCCATATCATTCCTCACAAAACTTTTGACAAACGTCGACCGTGACTCGGTTTTTTAATCACGTACTAAAAACTTCCCTGTTTCGGTTTCCGAAGAAGGGTTCGATTTGAAGAACTCTTTTACTCTTTTATGCACTCCGTTTCTTAGAAATAATATTATAAATCATCAAGCCTTATCATTCCTCACAAAACTTTCGAAAAAAGTAGATCGTGACTCGGTTTTTTTATCACGTACTAAAAACATCTCTGTTTGGGTTTCCGAAGAATGGTTCGATTTGCAGAACTCTTTTACTTTTGTATGCACTCCGTTTCTTAGAAATAATATTCTGCATCATAAAGACATATCATTCCTCACAAAACTTTTTACAAACGTCGACCGTGACTCGGTTTTTTAATCACGTACTAAAAACTTCCCTGTTTCGATTTCCGAAGAAGGGTTCGATTTGAAGAACTCTTTTACTGTTTTATGCACTCCGTTTCTTAGAAATAATATTCTACATCGTCAAGCCATATCATTCCTCACAAAACTTTTGACAAACGTCGACCGTGACTCGGTTTTTTTAGCACGTACTAAAAACTTCCCTGTTTGGGTTTTCGAAAAAGGGTTCGATTTCAAGAACTCTTCTACTGCTTTATGCACTCCGTTTCGTAGAAATAATATTCTACATCATCAAGCCATATCATTCCTCACAAAACTTTTGACAAACGTCGACCGTGACTCGGTTTTTTTAGCACATACTAAAAACTTCCCTGTTTGGGTTTCCGAAGAAGGGTTCGATTTGAAGAACTCTTTTACTGTTTTATGCACTCCGTTTCTTAGAAATAATATTCTACATCATCAAGCCATATCATTCCTCACAAAACTTTTGTCAAACCTCGACCGTGACTCGGTTTTTTTAGCACGTACTACAAACTTCCCTGTTTGGATTTCCGAAGAAGGGTTCGATTTGAAGAACGCTTTTACTCTTTTATGCACTCCGTTTCTTAGAAATAATATTATAAATCATCAAGCCTTATCATTCCTCACAAAACTTTCGAAAAAAGTAGATCGTGACTCGGTTTTTTTATCACGTACTAAAAACTTCTCTGTTTGGGTTTCCGAAGAATGGTTCGATTTGCAGAACTCTTTTACTTTTGTATGCACTCCGTTTCTTAGAAATAATATTCTGCATCATAAAGACATATCATTCCTCACCAAACTTTTTACAAACGTCGACCGCGACTCGGTTTTATAATCACGTACTACAAACTGCCCTGTTTGGGTTTTCGAAGAAGGGTTCGATTTGAAGAACTCTTTTACTGTTTTATGCACTCCGTTTCTTAGAAATAATATTTTAAATCATCAAGCTTTATCATTTCACACAAAACTTTCGAAAAAAGTAGATCGTGACTCA
>NW_019273077.1:0-7707 GCF_002738345.1 Cucurbita maxima
TATTTTATTTTATTGCAACACCTCCAACAACATAATGATCACTTATCCTGCAAGAAAAAGAAGGAAACAGAACAAAAGAACAGAAAGAAAAGAAAAGATAGTAAGATTTTCTATGAGAGAGAAAAAGGAAAATAGGACTTTATACAGGTTTGATCGGGAGAGAAGTTTATTAGATCTTTCATCCCTTTTACTCTATTTCAATTGTTTAGATTTTTACCATCATTTTAGAAAATCATGATCAACAATATTAAAATGGTAAAAAAAAAACTATTAAAATTGGCTAAAGATAACTGGGAAGACCATTAAAAGCAAAGAAAAAAATGAAAAAAAAATCATTAAAATTGTTGAAAGATAATTACAAAAACAAATTAAAAGCAAAGAGAATAAAAAATGGAAGTCTTTTATTGTTGTAATGAAATTAACAATTTTTGTGTATACTGCCAAAATAACTTGCGTCTAAGAATGAGAATGATAGAGGATAAACCATGGAAAAATAATTGAATTTTGAAATATCATATGACTAGAAAGTAGAAAGTAGATAGTACTCTGACATAAAATAAATTCATCAAATTCTTTTATATGACAGTAGCTTATATCTTTTAGAAAAATGGTTAACTCTGTCTATAAACTTGTTACATGAAAGTTCGAACTTGAAACTGATGTCATGAGCACACATAGGTTAACTTGGAGACGGAATCAAAATTTTATTAACGATATATTCATGACAACAACTTAAGTTAATCAGGTAAGTGGTCTTTCTATCGGCTCGGTCGGAAGACTTATCTTATGTATGACGACACGAGTCCAGTGGCCCTTGCACGTGTCATTTATGCTTTATGTTATTTGATGATGTGATGACGTTATATGATGAAGTGATGACGTTAAATGATGATGTGGTGAAGTTATATGATGATGTACATGATGTTGACATGATGATGATGATGCATAATAATAAGATGATGCGATGCATGATGATGAAATGACTTAATATGACGATGTTCCACATTAAGATGTTGTGCATGCGTTAAATGTCACGATGTATTATGACGACAAGTTTTCAAAGACACAACCCTAGTTAATGTTAATGATGATGAATATATGAATGTGAATGCATGCATGTTACTTAGAATAATAAGTGAATGGTGTATAGGGTTGTGTCTTAAAGATGATTTAAAGATGAAAATTATAAGGACCTCGTGCATTTTGTGTGTTCATATATATCGGGATACTTCTCCACTAATGATGATGAGTGGGGACGCGCACGGTATGATGATGAGGGTGTTCATGGGGAGCAATTGGCAATCAATGCTTGATTAACAATTGTCAATTGGTTGATTCTTTATTCTCTATTAACGCTTAATTAGCTGTAGTGACTAATATTTTACAAAAGCTAGCGTTAAGACAAGGTTCCATGACTAAAGCACCCGTCCAAGCTACTGTTGTAATGGCTCAAACAGCAGCTGAATCTTATGTATATTGTGGAGAAAAATACAGTTTTAATTAACATCCAAGTAATCTAACATCAATATTTTATGTGGAGATCAAGCTAATCAAGGCATATAAAAAAGTAATCACTTCTCAAAAGACATATAATTCAGGGTGGAAAAACTATCAAAACTTATCATGAAAGAGACAAGTCTCATACAATCAACAAATGTCGCCTAAACCAAATTACCCTCTAGATTTTGGTCTATAAAATCAAATGGCATATGATCCTCAACAAGCCAACACCCAAGGAAAAGAATACTCTGTAGGAAAGGTGAGACTAAGGAAAACAACAACAGTCACTCCCAAGAAACAGCTATACATAGTAGAGAAAGGAGGAAATTGTTGTATAGAAAGAGTAGAGAAAAACTTATGCAGAAACTGCAGAACAGAAAGAGTAGAGAAAAAATTATGCAGGAATAGTGCAGTCTCCTAAAACGCAAACAACATTCAACAGTAAATAAGAGAGCAGAATATACACATCACTATCTTCTTTTCCACAAAGAATAAAAAAGAATAAGGAAAAAGTCGGTTTCAAGAAGTTCATGGATATATTTAAGAAAATCACAAACCATTAGTGGAAGTCTTGAAATAAATGTTCAATTATGTCAAACTCTTAAAAAATATTCTCACCAATCGAAGAAAATTTGAAGAATTCAAGGTGGTAGAGTTGAATGAAGAGCGTAGTACAATATTGCACAAAAAGGTCCCACTAAAGGAGAAAGATCCCGACTCATTTACAATTACAATATCAACTAAAGAAAAGAAGTAAGGTCGAGCATTATGTGATTTGGGATCAAACATTAATCTAATGTCTATTGACCAAAAGTTAGGTATTGGAGAGAGCATTTTTGAAATGTGGGAGAACAATTGTAGATGTCCACAAGGGAACAATAGTGTTGAAAATGGATGTTCAATAAATAGAATTTAATATCAATGACAACATAAAATATCCAGCAGTAGTAGGATCGATCAACAATTTATAAATTGACAGAGAATTTAGTAGCAAATAGTTGAAAACAGCAACAAGAAGAAGACAACAGTTGGAATAATTGCACTAAACAAACAACAAGCAGAATTGGATGAACTCGTAAGATATGTTTAATCACTGAAATTATAGGAAAGAAAAAATTTATGAATGAAGTCATCTATTGAGAACATACCTTTGAACTACGTCTTAAAAGTAGAGCTATTTGATATATAGGGGATGAATTTTATAATATTATTTCTACCCACAGTGAAGTGAATGTTTGATTAATCCACCACACCTAAATGATGTGAAAGTTATCTTATTTATAATCAAATAAATTACAAGGATATGGAAATAGTAATAAAGGGAAATAACAGTAAATGGAAAGATACCTATGATAATAAGGCAAATATTAGATATTTGCCTTATAATAAAATAAAATATCAAATATAATATATATGGTAAACTATAATTTATTACTAAATATCCTTAATACCCACAAAATTATTTCTTTGACAATAGATAACTGAAAAAAACATTGAGGAAAAGGGAGCTGATAACCGGTAACAAGCTCAAGGGAAACCTTAGTTTTTTTTAATTTTTTATTTATTTATGCACTTACATAGTTGCATTACTTTCCTTAGAATGATATATTTTTTTTCTTGTCATTATTTTTACTGAACAACTTGCATGCCCCAATGAAAGGTAGTCAACTTTTGTATGAGAATTAATTGTACTTAAATGTGGTTAATTTAACCATATTAGGGAGCCCAATTGCTTTTAGTGCATATTAGGATGTGATCGATGACAAATCTTATTTTCGTGCAGTGCACGTTGCCACATAGTTTCTTGTTCATCTTCATTTGCATTTGGTCTTATTTTATTTAAAATCATGTACACCTTTTCATGCAACAACATGCAATGACACAAACACCAAAGAAGAAACAAACATTCATCCAAAAGCTACAGTAAACACTAGAACAATAAAAATATTTTGAACAACTTTGGATAAAATTATGTATTTAAATTCATTTACTTTCCACCAAGTCCAATAAGAAAAATGATAGATGGAAAGTAAAATTAATTTAAAGTAGTTTTCCAATCAACACAAATATAGAAATTATGAGTTTCAAAAAAATTCATTTAAGAATACTTGAAATGAAAGCAATATGCTTTAAAATTACTTAAATACATATATAGTCTATGAACATTGAACGATAGAACTGTCACGACCTGATTCTTTAGGTTTCGAAAGACCAAATCGTGACTAAAAAGACGAAAATCGTGAAAACAAATAAAATTTAAAAGGTGATAAAATAGGAAATGAAAATCTCATAAAATTTAAAGAAAGGAAAAGGAGTCAATGACACAAAAATTAAATACAAAATTAAAGTCAAATATTACAAACAGAAAATACAATTATGAAAGAAAAATACAAGACTCTAAAAGACCGACAAGGAACTGACGCTTCGGAACGACTCCCCTCTGTGACAGTGCAGCTCTCGAACACCTCCCCACCTCGACTAGCACTTGGAAAAAAAAAAAAAAGGGAAACGGGGTGAGTATAAAAATATACTCAGTAAGCAACCTACTTGTAGGCTCTTATTCATATCTAGGTTTAGGTGAGAACCACCAACTATACTCTATACCCTAGAGTCTCAGTACTCTCAGTATACAGCTCAGGGTGGAAGAACTTAACCTTTGAAGCGGTATTCAACATTTGAGGATGAGGTGCTCCCTCATAACTACATGTACCCCTCGTACAACCCAGCTAGAATTAATCACAACATGGTCAACGTCCTTCCACAGGACCCATCATGCAGGCGACCTTGACCCACTCGCATGATCAACATCTTACCATAAGATGGATCCCCTTGCAGAGTAGTCAATCTACCGTTGAGTAACACTTCCCTAACAGGCGTCTTGCCAAGCTCAACCGTACCACAACAGAGTAGGAAGGGAAGAGTAACACCTCTCTAACTGGCATCTCGCCTAGCTCAACGGTACTTGTAATAACCCAAAACTAAATAAAGAAATAAACCAATAATATTAATTATAAAAAAATGGTTAAAATAATAATAATAATAAATAAATAAACAAAAAAAAAACATTTCCACTACTTCTCTCCACTAACCTCTCATCCCTCCCCATATTTATCTCTCCTCAACCCATCCTTACTGAGAAGCGAGAAAGTAACAAAAAAAAACGGAAAAAGAATAATAGTCACGTATATATTAAATCTTCATTTTCTTTAATCCTATTTTTTTAGAAATCACAGCCTGAGCGTTGAATTATTACAATGGTTTAATTTTGAGTTAGAAACTAAATTTGTATCATTTATATGAATTCTAGCAAATCACATCATATTAGTAATATTAAATTAAATTTTTATTAGTAGCCATAGATTAAAAATAGAATGGCCAAGAAAATTTGTGAATCTTAAACACTAAGACAAGGAAAGATTTGGAAACAGAGATCCACTAGAAATTTAGAATAAGTTAGAACACAATTAAGAGACAAACACATAAAAGAAATAAAAGAAGATTAAGGAATTAAAAACCACAAACTAAATATAGAGAGAAAGTAAATACGGAGAAATAACTTAAATAGGTGTATCTACAACGGTAACTATGGAAAATAAGATTTTTAATAAAAATATAATTATAGACATATAACATTTCAAGACTTTTAACAATGGACCCAGGTAAGTTAAAGAAATAATTTTGTAGATTTCAAACTTGAAGCTAATATCATGGGCTCACATAGGTTGACACGGATTTCAAAGGACTGAATCAAACTTTCATTAAAGATATATTTGTAACAACAACTTAAGCTAGCCAGGTAAGTGACCTTACTATCAGTATGGTTATATTTGATATTGACACGTGCCCTGTGGTTCTGCACGTGCCATATATATTGAAATGTGTAAATTGTCTGTGGATCAATATGCTTCTTATATGTTATAATATGTGAACTGTATGATAATAATTACGGTACGATGTGTTCAAGAATATGTTTGAGATAGGATACGAGATGGATGCACAAAACGAAATGTAACGATAGGAGTAAAATACGTTCATGAAGCGTTAAGGTTGGGTTACATACTGGAGTGATATGGATAAGAGAGATTGATGGAAGAATATGGTTAGGTTACGGGTAGAAAGGGATAGGTTTGTGATAGATTGATAGAACAATAATGTTAGGATTGATAGAACGATAGCATTAGGTTACGTTCTTGTGATGATATGACTAAGGTACGTTCATGTAATGATATGTCTGTGATAGATATAAGAACGTTAAGGCTATGATAAGTTAGAAAATGATATGACTACGAAGTGTTTACATTATGACTTGTTTATGATATGATACATTGTGATGCAATATGTCATGGTATGATGTGTATATGATGAAATGTTATGTTAAAAGCATAGAACGTTATGTTAGGTCTCTTAAATTGTGTGTATACAGCATGATATGAATGGCATGAAATTACGATAAATGGCATGAAATATAACCCCGTTAGAATTATGTATGATTTGAAAACTGAAGAATGAAAAACGATATGATATGAATGATGAACGATATCTGGAACGATATCTGAAATGATATGAAAAATGATATGATATGTACATAATGCTAGCGGGGTTGTATTAAAGGATAATGAAAATGAAAAAGTATTGGGACCTCATGCATTATGTGTGCTCATGCATTTGGGGGGATACCCCTATCCAATCACGAGGGTATGAACGCATACATATAATGGCAGGACAACGATTGTTATGCTTTGCATAGCGCTGCCGTGATAGTTACTAGTTCTAGCGGGTGTCCGGCCTAAAGGGCTCCCAGAATATCCCCACCGGATAAGAAAAGTGGCCCAGCGGTGTGCGAACTAGCTGGTGAGCCCATACTCGAGACCATGACACATGCATAGGATAGTGGTATTTATTTTCTTAGACTTAGGCTAGAATAGGATGTTTTTAACTGAAACTCTTATTTATTTGATTTAGTCGTTTGTTGTGTCGTTTTAAAGATGTTTTCGAAACACGTAAGTTCATGACTGTGTTTTAAGATAAAGATTATGTTTTATGGAATTTAAATGAAGTCTTCCGCATTCAATGTTTATGGTACGTATACAGTAGCGACTTTAAATTAAGTAGAAAATTTTGGGTCGTTACAGTACCACACCGAAGTAGGAAGAAAATTTTGGGTCGTTTCGTTTAGATTCTGATAATTTCTAACTCAATCTAAGTAATTGCAACAGAATTTGGAAAGATACAGAATTGCAATAGAATTAGAGAAGATACATAATTGGTGTGATTTCTAAGAACAAAATTAAAATAAAAGAAGGGAAAAATTTCAATTTTATTCCCATTGCCTAATTTTGATAGAGAAGATACGTACAACAAATTAGAGAAGATACATAATTACAATAAAATTAGGAAAGATCTAGGCTATAATTTCAAGAAGAAGATCTAAGCTATAATTGCTTCCCTTTCTTAAAAATAGAATTAAAATAAATATTTCCTAAAAAAATAAAATAAAAATTTCCTAAAAATAGAAATAAAATAAAATAAAATAAAATAAAATTTTTAATTCTATTCCCATATTTTTGTTAATTGTTTTCTATTTTCTTCCTCTAGCCTATGTTTCGAAATCTTCTTCTCTTTCCTTATTTATATATTTGTTTTCTTCCTTAAACTCAAAATCCTAAAATTTGATAATTTGAATTAATAAAAAATAAATTAACTACTCACCATTCATTATCTAAAATTTACTAATATAATAATTGTTAAAACTATTATTTATTTATATAAAATTCGGATGTTCTTTCATACGCACCAAATAAATAAATAAATAAATTATTAATTGAGAAATGTAGTAATAGCTGTCAGTAAATATATTTCCATCTTTAAACAATTTACTATCTAATAATGATATGTTTGTAGCATATTGTAATCGTCAAAGTTCTTTTGGAGGAAATTGATAAATTAGGAAAAAAAACTTTTGGGATTCATGTTGTCTCACCTGACTCCAAATGACTTGGGTCATTAATGTGAGTTCGATGGATTCAACCGATGATGGAATTTGGAGAAGTTGTTGGGGATTGAAACTGGACGCTTCAACTTCCATGACATAGTATTGATAAAGCTTCGACGATAAAGAGATTTCATATTAGAAAAAGTGATCAAAAGAACTATTTCACAAAAAAAAAAAAAAAAAAAAAAAAAAAAAAAAAAAAAAAAAAAAAAAAA
>NW_019273078.1:0-7697 GCF_002738345.1 Cucurbita maxima
TTTTCTCTCGTGTGTTAACAAATAATATATTTTTCAGAGGTCGATGTAATACAGTAGTGAGTATTCCCGCTTGTCACTCGAGAGACCTGAGTTTGAACCCCGACAATAATAAGCTTAATTTTCTTTTTAAAATTATCACCGCATTTGAAATTTGATTACTTGTCCCGAATCTTCGATTGATAAAATCTAGAGCATTGACAATGGATCACTTTTTCTAAAGACGATTGGTAAAATCTAGAGCGTTAACAAATAATTTATTTTTTATGAGTCGTTTTAGTGATACAATGGAGAGTATTTCCGCTTGTCATTCGAGTTATTATGTTCTAGAGGTCGTTGTAATACAAGGGCGAGCATTCCTTCTTGTCACTCAGTGACCCAAGTTTGATCCCGAACAATAACAAGTTTAATCTTGTTTTTGCAATTTTAGTCGGATTCAAAATTGAATTACTTTTTGTAACGACAATGGATAAAATCTGGTTTGTTAACAAATATTATATTTTTCGAAAGTCGTCGTTTTAGAGTCGTGAGTACTCCCACGAGTTTGATCCCCCGCAGCGACGATTTTTAATTTTCTTTTGAATTCAAATTCGGTAGTGGTGATCCAGACTATTTGGGTTTGTTTACCAACAACGAAATTCGGGATTGGATTCCTTTTTCTCTCGTGTGTTAACAAATAATATATTTTTCAGAGGTCGATGTAATACAGTAGTGAGTATTTCTACTTGTCACTCGAAAGACCTGAGTTTGAACCTCGACAATAATAAGCTTAATTTTCTTTTGAAAATTTGCACCGCATTTGAAATTGGATTACTTGTCCCGAATCTTCGATTGATAAAATATAGAGCGTTGACAATGGATCACATTTGAAATTGGATTACTTGTCCCGAATCTTCGATTGATAAAATATAGAGCGTTGACAATGGATCACCTTTTCTTAAAGACGATTGGTAAAATCAAGAGCGTTAACAAATAATTTCTTTTTTATGAGTCGTTTTAGTGATACAATGGAGAGTATTTCCGCTTGTAATTCGAGTTTTTATGTTCCAGAGGTCGTTGTAATACAAGGGAGAGCATTCTTGCTTGTCACTCAGTGACCCAAGTTTGATCCCGAACAATAACAAGTTTAATCTTGTTTTTACAATTTTAGTCGGATTAAAAATTGAATTACTTTTTGTAACGGCGATGGATAAAATCTGGTTTGTTAGCAAATATTATATTTTTCGAAAGTCGTCATTGTAGAGTGGTGAGTACTCCCACGAGTTTGATCCCCCGCAGCGACGATTTTTAATTTTCTTTTGAATTCGAAGTTCGGTAGTGGTGAACGGGATGATTTGGGTTTGTTTCCCAACAACGAAATTCGGGATTGGATTCCTTTTTCTCTCGTGTTAACACAAATAATATATTTTTCAGAGGTCGATGTAATATAGTAGTGAGTATTCCCGCTTGTCACTCGAGAGACCTCAGTTTGAACCCCGACAATAATAAACTTAATTTTCTTTTGAAAATTTGCACCGCATTTGAAATTGGATTACTTGTTCCGAATCTTCGATTAATAAAATTTAGATCGTTGACAATGGATCACTTTTTTTAAAACGATTGGTAAAATCTGGAGCATTAACAAATAATTTATTTTTTATGAGTCGTTTTATTGATACAATGGAAAGTATTTTCGCTTTTAAATTGAGTTATTATGTTACAGAGGTCGTTGTAATACAAGGGCGAGCATTCCCGCTTGTCACTCATTGACCCAAGTTTGATCCCGAACAATAACAAGTTTAATCTTGTTTTTAGAATTTTAGTCGGATTCAAAATTGAATTACTTATTGTAACGACGATGGATAAAATCTGGTTTGTTAACAAATATTATATTTTTCGAAAGTCGTCGTTGTAAAGTGGTGAGTACTCCCACGAGTTTGATCCCCCGCACCGACGATTTTTAATTTTCTTTTGAATTCGAAATTCGGTGGTGGTGAACCGGATGATTTGGGCTTGTTTCCCAACCACGAAATTTGGGATTGGATTCCTTTTTCTCTCGTGTGTTAACAAATAATATATTTTTCATTGGTCGATGTAATACAGTAATGAGTATTCCTGCTTGTCACTCGAGAGACCTGAGTTTGAACCCCGACAATAATAAGCTTAATTATCTTTTGAAAATTGGCACCGCATTTGAAATTGGATTACTTGTTCCGAATCTTCGATTGATAAAATCTAGTGCATTGACAATGGATCACTTTTTCTAAAGACGATTGGTAAAATCTGGAGCGTTAACAAATAATTTATTTTTTATGAGTCGTTTTAGTGATACAATGGAGAGTATTTCCGCTTGTAAATCGAGTTATTATGTTCCAGAGGTCGTTGAAATACAAGGGCGAGCATTCCTGCTTGTCACTCACTGACCCAAGTTTGATCCCGAACAATAACAAGTTTAATCTTGTTTTTACAATATTAGTCGGATTCAAAATTGAATTACTTTTTGTAACGGCGATGGATAAAATTTGGTTTGTTAACAAATATTATATTTTTCGAAAGTTGTCGTTGTAGAGTGGTGAGTACTCCCACGAGTTTGATCCCCCGCAGCGACGATTTTTAATTTTCTTTTGAATTCGAAATTCGGTAGTGGTGAACCGGATGATTTGGGCTTGTTTCCCAACAACGAAATTCGGGATTGGATTCCTTTTTCTCTCGTGTGTTAACAAATAATATATTTTTCATTGGTCGATGTAATACAGTAATGAGTATTCCTGCTTGTCACTCGAGAGACCTGAGTTTGAACCCCGACAATAATAAGCTTAATTATCTTTTGAAAATTGGCACCGCATTTGAAATTGGATTACTTGTTCCGAATCTTCGATTGATAAAATCTAGTGCATTGACAATGGATCACTTTTTCTAAAGACGATTGGTAAAATCTGGAGCGTTAACAAATAATTTATTTTTTATGAGTCGTTTTAGTGATACAATGGAGAGTATTTCCGCTTGTAAATCGAGTTATTATGTTCCAGAGGTCGTTGAAATACAAGGGCGAGCATTCCTGCTTGTCACTCACTGACCCAAGTTTGATCCCGAACAATAACAAGTTTAATCTTGTTTTTACAATATTAGTCGGATTCAAAATTGAATTACTTTTTGTAACGGCGATGGATAAAATTTGGTTTGTTAACAAATATTATATTTTTCGAAAGTTGTCGTTGTAGAGTGGTGAGTACTCCCACGAGTTTGATCCCCCGCAGCGACGATTTTTAATTTTCTTTTGAATTCGAAATTCGATAGTGGTGAACGGGATGATTTGGGTTTGTTTCCCAACAACGAAATTCGGGATTGGATTCTTTTTTCTCTCGTGTTAACACAAATAATATATTTTTCAGAGGTCGATGTAATATAGTAGTGAGTATTCCCGCTTGTCACTCGAGAGACCTCAGTTTTAACCCCGACAATAATAAACTTAATTTTCTTTTGAAACTTTGCACCGCATTTGAAATTGGATTACTTGTTCCGAATCTTCGATTGATAAAATCTAGATCGTTGACAATGGATCACTTTTTCTAAAACGATTTGTAAAATCTGGAGCGTTAACAAATAATTTATTTTTTATGAGTCGTTTTAGTGATACAATGGAGAGTATTTCCGCTTTTAAATTGAGTTATTATGTTCCAGAGGTCGTTGTAATACAAGGGCGAGCATTCCCGCTTGTCACTCATTGACCCAAGTTTTATCCTGAACAATAACAAGTTTAATCTTGTTTTTACAATTTTAGTCGGATTTAAAATTGAATAACTTTTTGTAACGGCGATGGATAAAAGCTTGTTTGTTAACAAATATTAAATTTTTGGAAAGTCGTCGTTGGAGAGTGGTGAGTACTCCCACGAGTTTGATCCCCCTCAGCGACGATTTTTAATTTTCTTTTGAATTCGAAATTCGGTAGTGGTGAACCAGATGATTTGGGTTTGTTTCCCAACAACGAAATTCGGGATTGGATTCCTTTTTCTCTCGTGTGTTAACAAATAAGATATTTTTCAGAGGTCGATGTAATACAGTAGTGAGTATTCCCGCTGGTCACTCGAGAGACCTGATTTTGAACCCCAAACATAATAAGCTTAATTTTCTTTTGAAAATTTGCACCGCATTCTAAATAGGATTACTTGTTCCGAATCTTCGATTGATAAAATCTAGAGCGTTTACAATGGATCACTTTTTCTAAAGGCAATTCGTAAAATCTGGAGCTTTAACAAATAATTTATTTTTTATGAGTCGTTTTAGTGGTACAATGGGGAGTATTTTCGCTTGTCATTCGAGTTATTATGTTCCAAAGGTCGCTGAAGTAAAAGGGCGTGCATTCCTGCTTGTCACTCAGTGACCCAAGTTTGATCGTGAACAATTACAAGTTTAATCTTGTTTTTACCATTTTAGTCGGATTCAAAATTGAATTACTTTTTGTAACGGCGATGGATAAAATCTTGTTTGTTAACAAATATTATATTTTTTTGAAAGTCGTCGTTGGAGAGTGGTAAGTACTCCCACCAGTTTGATCCCCCGCAACGACGATTTTTAATTTTCTTTTGAATTCCAAATTCGGTAGTGGTGAACCGGATGATTTGGGTTGGTTTCCCAACAACGAAATTCGGGATTGGATTCCTTTTTCTCTCGTGTGTTAACAAATAATATATTTTTCAGAGGTCGATGTAATACAGTAGTGAGTATTCCCGCTTGTCACTTGAGAGACCTGAGTTTGAACCCCGACAATAATAAACTTAATTTTCTTTTGAAAATTTGCACCGCATTTGAAATTGGATTACTTCTTCCGAATCTTCGATTGATAAAATCTAGAGCGTTGACAATGGATCACTTTTTCTAAAGACGATTGGTAAAATCTGGAGAATTAACAAATAATTTATTATTTATGAGTTGTTTTAGTGGAACAGTGGGGAGTATTTCCGCTTGTCACTCTAGTTATTATGTCCCTGAGGTCGTTGTAATACAAGGGTTAGCGTTCCTGCCTGTCACTCGAGTGACCTGAGTTTGATCCCGAACAATAACAAGTTTAATCTTGTTTTGACAATTTTAGTGGGATTCAAAATTGGATTACTTTTTGTAACGGCAATTGATAAAATCATGTGTTTTGACGAATATTACATTTTTCGATACTCGTTGTTGAAGAGAGGTGAGTACTCCCGCGAGTTTGATCCTGTGCAACGACGATTTTTAATTTTCTTTTGAATTCAAAATTCGATAGTGGTGAACCGGATGATCTAGATTTGTTCCCCAACAACGAAATTTGGGATTGGATTCCTTTTTCTCTCGTTTGTTAACAAATAATATATTTTTCAGAGGTCGATGTAATACAGTAGTGAGTATTCCCGCTTGTCACTCGAGAGACCTGAGTTTGAACCCCGACAATAATAAGCTTAATTTTCTTTTGACAATTTTCACCCGGTTTGAAATTGGATTACTTGTTCCAAATCTTCGATTGATAAAATCTAGAGCGTTGACAATGCATCACTTTTTCTAGAGATGAATGGTTAAATCTGGCGCGTTAACAAATAATTTATTTTTTATGAGTCGTTGTAGTGGTAAAGTGGGAAGTATTTCCGCTTGTCACTAGAGTTATTATGTTGCAGAGGTCATTGTAATACAAGGGTGAGCATTCCTGCCTGTCACTCGAGTGACCCGAGTTTGATCCCGAACAATAACAAGTTTAATCTTGTTTTGACAATTTTAGTGGGACTCAAAATTGGATTACTTTTTGTAACGGCGATTGATAAAATCATGTGTGTTGACGAATATTATATTTTTCGAAAGTCGTCGTTGAAGAGAGATGAGTACTCCCACGAGTTTGATCCCCCGCAACGACGATTTTTAATCTTCATTTGAATTCGAAAGTCGGTAGTGGTGAACCGTATGGTTTGGGTTTGTTCCCCAACAACGTAATTCGGGATTGGATTCCTTTTTCTCTCGTGTGCTAACAAATAATATATTTTCCACAGTTCGATGTTATACAGTAGTGAGTATTCCCGCTTGTCACTCGAGAGACCTGAGTTTGAACCCCGACAATAATAAACTTAATTTTCTTTTGACAATTTTCACCAGATTCGAAATTGGATTACTTATTCCAAATCTTCAATTGATAAAATCTAGAGCATTGACAATGGATCACTTTTTCTAAAGACAATTGGTAAAATCTGGAGAATTAACATATAATTTATTATTTATGAGTTGTTGTAGTGGTACAGTGGGGAGTATTACCGCTTGTCACTCTAGTTATTATGTTCCAGAGGTCGTTGTAATACAAGGGTTAGAATTCCTGCTTGTCACTCGAGTGACCTAGTTATTATGTTCCAGAGGTCGTTGTAATACAAGGGTTAGAATTCCTGCTTGTCACTCGAGTGACCTGAGTTTGATCCCGAACTATAACAAGTTTAATCTTATTTTGACAATTTTAGTCGTATTCAAAATTGGATTACTTTTTGTAACAGCCATTGATAAAATCTAGTGTGTTGACGAATATTATATTTTTCGAATGTCTTCGTTGAAGAGAGGTGAGTACTCCCGCGAGTTTGATCCCCCGCAACGACGATTTTTAATCTTCATTTGAATTCAAAAGTCGGTAGTGGTGAACCGGATGATTTGGGTTTGTTCCCCAACAACATATTTCGGGATAGGATTCCTTTTACTCTCGTGTTTAACAAATAATATATTTTTCAGAGTTCTATGCAATACAGTAGTGAGTATTCCCTTTTGTCACTCGAGAGACCTGAGTTTGAACCCCAACAATAATAGACTTAATTTTCTTTTGACAATTTTTACCGGATTCGAAATTGGATTACTTGTTCCAAATCTTCGATTGATAAATTCAAGAGCATTGACAATGGATCACTTTTTCTAAAGACGATTGGTAAAATCTGGAGAATTAACAAATAATTTATTATTTATGAGTTGTTGTAGTGGTACAGTGGGGAGTATTTCCGCTTGTCACTCTAGTCATTATGTTCCAGAGGTCGTTGTAATACAAGGGTTAGCAATCCTGCTTGTCACTCGAGTGACCTGAGTTTGATTCCAAACAATAACAAGTTTAGTCTTGTTTTGACAATTTTAGTGGGATTCAAAATTGGATTACTTTTTGTAACGGCAATTGATAAAATCATGTGTTTTGACGAATATTACATTTTTCGATACTCGTCGTTGAAGAGAGGTGAGTACTCCCACGAGTTTGATCCTGTGCAACGACGATTTTTAATTTTCTTTTGAATTCAAAATTCGATAGTGGTGAACCGGATGATTTAGATTTGTTCCCCAACAACGAAATTCGGGATTGGATTCCTTTTTCTCTCGTTTGTTAACAAATAATATATTTTTCAGAGGTCGATGTAATACAGTAGTGAGTATTCCCGCTTGTCACTCGAGAGACCTGAGTTTAAAACCCGACAATAATAAGTAATACAGTAGTGAGTATTCCCGCTTGTCACTCGAGAGACCTGAGTTTAAAACCCGACAATAATAAGCTATACAGTAGTGAGTATTCCCGCTTGTCACTCGAGAGACCTGAGTTTAAAACCCGACAATAATAAGCTAAATTTTCTTTTGACAATTTTCACTGGGTTCGAAATTGTATTACTTGTTCCGAATCTTCGATTGATAAAATCTAGAGCGTTGACAATGGATCACTTGTTCTAAAGACAATTGGTTAAATTTGGTGCGTT
>NW_019273079.1:0-7694 GCF_002738345.1 Cucurbita maxima
TATTGATCAAACCTCTTGTGGAGTGATTCGAATCACGAGTTTAGAAACGAGTTTTCTTTACTCTTGATCTTGATCATCAAGGTAATCCGTTCCATACTTTCCCTTGGGTTGATTTTCCATATCAATAAGGCTTGATGATTTATCAAATTATTTCTAAGAAACGGAGTGCATAAAAACGTCAACAGAGTTCTTCAAATCGAACCCTACTTCGGAACCCCAAATCTGGGAAGTTTTAAGTACGTGCTAAAAAAACCGAGTCACGATCGTCGTTTTTCAAAAGTTTTTTGAGAAATGATAAGGCTCGATGATTTATCATATTATTTATAAGAAACAGAGTGCATAAAACTGTCAACAGAGTTCTTCAAATCGAACCCTACTTGGAAACCCAAATCGTGGAAGTTTGAAGTAGGTGCTAAAAAAACCGAGTCACGATCGTCGTTTTTCGAAAGTTTTGTGAGGAATGATAAGGCTTGATGATTTATAATATTATTTCTAAGAAACGGAGTGCATAAAACCGTCAACAGTGTTCTTCAAATCGAACCCTACTTCGGAAACCCAAATCGTGGAAGTTTGAAGTAGGTGCTAAAAAAACCGAGTCACGATCGTCGTTTTTCGAAAGTTTTGTGTTGAATGATAAGGCTTGATGATTTATCATATTATTTCTAAGAAACGGAGTGCATAAAACCGTCAACAGAGTTCTTAAAATCGAACCCTACTTCGGAAACCCAAATCTGGGAAATTTGAAGTACGTGCTAAAAAAACCTAGTCACGATCGTCGTTTTACGAAAGTTTTGTGAGGAATGATAAGTTTTGATCATTTATCATATTATTTCTAGGAAACAGAGAGCATAAAACCATCAACAGAGTTCTTCAAATCGAACCCTATTTCAGAAACCCAAATCGTGGAAGTTTGAAGTACGTGCTAAACAAACCGAGTCACGATCGAGTTTTTCAAAAGTTTTTTGAGGAATGATAAGGCTCGATGATTTATCATATTATTTCTAAGAAACGGAGTGCATAAAACCGTCAACAGTGTTCTTCAAATCGAACCCTACTTCGGAAACCCAAATCGTGGAAGTTTGAAGTACGTGCTAAAAAAACCGAGTCACGATCGTCGTTTTTCGAAAGTTTTGTGTGGAATGATAAGGCTTGATGATTTATCATATTATTTCTAAGAAACGGAGTGCATAAAAACGTCAACAGAGTTCTTAAAATCGATCCCTACTTCGGAAACCCAAATCGTGGAAGTTTGAAGTACGTGCTAAAAAAACCGAGTCACGATCGTCGTTTTTCGAAAGTTTTGTGAGGAATGATAAGGCTTGATGATTTAAAATATTATTTCTAAGAAACGGAGTGCATAAAACCGTCAACAGTGTTCTTCAAATCGAACCCTACTTCGGAAACCCAAATCTCGGAAGTTTGAAGTACGTGCTAAAAACACCGAGTCACGATCGTCGTTTTTCAAAAGTTTTGTGAGGAATGATAAGGCTTGATGATTTATCATATTATTTCTAAGAAACGGAGTGCATAAAACTGCCACAAGAGTTCTTCAAATCGAACCCTACTTCGGAAACCCAAATCGTGGAAGTTTGAAGTACGTGCTAAAAAAACCGAGTCACGATCGTCGTTTTTCGAAAGTTTTGTGAGGAATGATAAGGCTTGATGATTTATCATATTATTTCTAAGAAACGGAGTGCATAAAACCGTCAACAGAGTTCTTCAAATCGAACCCTACTTCGCAAACCCAAATCGTGGAAGTTTGAAGTACGTGCTAAAAAAACCGAGTCACGATCGTCGTTTTTCGAAAGTTTTGTGAGGAAAGATAAGGCTTGATGATTTATCATATTATTTCTAAGAAACAGAGTGTATAAAACCGTCAACAGAGTTCTTCAAATCGAACCCTACTTCGGAAACCGAAATCTCGGAAGTTTGAAGTACGTGCTAAAAAAACCGAGTCACGATCGTCGTTTTTCGAAAGTTTTGTGAGGAATGATAAGACTTGATGATTTAGAATATTATTTCTAAGAAACAGAGTGCATAAAACCGTCAACAGTGTTCTTCAAATCGAACCCTACTTCGGAAACCCAAATCGTGGAAGTTTGAAGTACGTGCTAAAAAAACCGAGTCACGATCGTCGTTTTTCGAAAGTTTTGTGAGGAAAGATAAGGCTTGATGATTTATCATATTATTTCTAAGAAACAGAGTGTATAAAACCGTCAACAGAGTTCTTCAAATCGAACCCTACTTCGAAAACCGAAATCTCGGAAGTTTGAAGTACGTGCTAAAAAAACCGAGTCACGATCGTCGTTTTTCGAAAGTTTTGTGAGGAATGATAAGGCTTGATCATTTAGAATATTCTTTCTAACAAACGGAGTGCATAAAACCATCAACAGAGTTCTTCAAATCGAACCCTACTTCGGAAACCCAAATCGTGGAAGTTTGAAGTACGTGCAAAAAAACCGAGTCACGATCGTCGTTTTTCGAAAGTTTTGTGAGGAATGATAAGGCTTGTTGATTTAGAATATTATTTCTAAGAAACAGAGTGCATAAAACCGTCAACAGAGTTCTTCAAATCGAACCCTACTTCGGAAACCCAAATCGTGGAAGTTTGAAGTACGTGCTAAAAAAATTGAGACACGATCGTCGTTTTTCGAAAGTTTTGTGAGGACTGATAAGGCTTGTTGATTTAGAATATTATTTCTAAGAAACAGAGTGCATAAAACCGTCAACAGAGTTCTTCAAATCGAACCCTACTTCGCAAACCCAAATCGTGGAAGTTTGAAGTACGTGCTAAAAAAATTGAGACACGATCGTCGTTTTTCGAAAGTTTTGTGAGGACTGATAAGGCTTGTTGATTTAGAATATTATTTCTAAGAAACAGAGTGCATAAAACCGTCAACAGAGTTCTTCAAATCGAACCCTACTTCGCAAACCCAAATCGTGGAAGTTTGAAGTACGTGCTAAAAAAATTGAGACACGATCGTCGTTTTTCGAAAGTTTTGTGAGGACTGATAAGGCTTGTTGATTTAGAATATTATTTCTAAGAAACAGAGTGCATAAAACCGTCAACAGAGTTCTTCAAATCGAACCCTACTTCGCAAACCCAAATCGTGGAAGTTTGAAGTACGTGCTAAAAAAATTGAGACACGATCGTCGTTTTTCGAAAGTTTTGTGAGGACTGATAAGGCTTGTTGATTTAGAATATTATTTCTAAGAAACAGAGTGCATAAAACCGTCAACAGAGTTCTTCAAATCGAACCCTACTTCGCAAACCCAAATCGTGGAAGTTTGAAGTACGTGCTAAAAAAATTGAGACACGATCGTCGTTTTTCGAAAGTTTTGTGAGGACTGATAAGGCTTGTTGATTTAGAATATTATTTCTAAGAAACAGAGTGCATAAAACCGTCAACAGAGTTCTTCAAATCGAACCCTACTTCGCAAACCCAAATCGTGGAAGTTTGAAGTACGTGCTAAAAAAATTGAGACACGATCGTCGTTTTTCGAAAGTTTTGTGAGGACTGATAAGGCTTGTTGATTTAGAATATTATTTCTAAGAAACAGAGTGCATAAAACCGTCAACAGAGTTCTTCAAATCGAACCCTACTTCGCAAACCCAAATCGTGGAAGTTTGAAGTACGTGCTAAAAAAATTGAGACACGATCGTCGTTTTTCGAAAGTTTTGTGAGGACTGATAAGGCTTGTTGATTTAGAATATTATTTCTAAGAAACAGAGTGCATAAAACCGTCAACAGAGTTCTTCAAATCGAACCCTACTTCGCAAACCCAAATCGTGGAAGTTTGAAGTACGTGCTAAAAAAATTGAGACACGATCGTCGTTTTTCGAAAGTTTTGTGAGGACTGATAAGGCTTGTTGATTTAGAATATTATTTCTAAGAAACAGAGTGCATAAAACCGTCAACAGAGTTCTTCAAATCGAACCCTACTTCGCAAACCCAAATCGTGGAAGTTTGAAGTACGTGCTAAAAAAATTGAGACACGATCGTCGTTTTTCGAAAGTTTTGTGAGGACTGATAAGGCTTGTTGATTTAGAATATTATTTCTAAGAAACAGAGTGCATAAAACCGTCAACAGAGTTCTTCAAATCGAACCCTACTTCGCAAACCCAAATCGTGGAAGTTTGAAGTACGTGCTAAAAAAATTGAGACACGATCGTCGTTTTTCGAAAGTTTTGTGAGGACTGATAAGGCTTGTTGATTTAGAATATTATTTCTAAGAAACAGAGTGCATAAAACCGTCAACAGAGTTCTTCAAATCGAACCCTACTTCGCAAACCCAAATCGTGGAAGTTTGAAGTACGTGCTAAAAAAATTGAGACACGATCGTCGTTTTTCGAAAGTTTTGTGAGGACTGATAAGGCTTGTTGATTTAGAATATTATTTCTAAGAAACAGAGTGCATAAAACCGTCAACAGAGTTCTTCAAATCGAACCCTACTTCGCAAACCCAAATCGTGGAAGTTTGAAGTACGTGCTAAAAAAATTGAGACACGATCGTCGTTTTTCGAAAGTTTTGTGAGGACTGATAAGGCTTGTTGATTTAGAATATTATTTCTAAGAAACAGAGTGCATAAAACCGTCAACAGAGTTCTTCAAATCGAACCCTACTTCGGAAACCCAAATCGTGGAAGTTTGAAGTACGTGCTAAAAAAATTGAGACACGATCGTCGTTTTTCGAAAGTTTTGTGAGGACTGATAAGGCTTGTTGATTTAGAATATTATTTCTAAGAAACAGAGTGCATAAAACCGTCAACAGAGTTCTTCAAATCGAACCCTACTTCGCAAACCCAAATCGTGGAAGTTTGAAGTACGTGCTAAAAAAATTGAGACACGATCGTCGTTTTTCGAAAGTTTTGTGAGGACTGATAAGGCTTGTTGATTTAGAATATTATTTCTAAGAAACAGAGTGCATAAAACCGTCAACAGAGTTCTTCAAATCGAACCCTACTTCGCAAACCCAAATCGTGGAAGTTTGAAGTACGTGCTAAAAAAACCGACTCACGATCGTCGTTTTTCGAAAGTTTTGTGAGGACTGATAAGGCTTGTTGATTTAGAATATTATTTCTAAGAAACGGAGTGCATAAAACCGTCAACAGAGTTCTTCAAATCGAACCCTACTTCGCAAACCCAAATCGTGGAAGTTTGAAGTACGTGCTAAAAAAACCGACACACGATCGTCGTTTTTCGAAAGTTTTGTGAGGACTGATAAGGCTTGTTGATTTAGAATATTATTTCTAAGAAACAGAGTGCATAAAACCGTCAACAGAGTTCTTCAAATCGAACCCTACTTCGGAAACCCAAATCGTGGAAGTTTGAAGTACGTGCTAAAAAAATCGAGTCACGATCGTCGTTTTTCGAAAGTTTGTGAGGAATGATCAGGCTTGATGATTTAGAATATTATTTCTAAGAAACGGAGTGCATAAAACCGTCAACAGATTTCTTCAAATCGAACCCTACTTCGGAAACCCAAATCGTGGAAGTTTGAAGTACGTGCTAAAAAAATTGAGACACGATCGTCGTTTTTCGAAAGTTTTGTGAGGACTGATAAGGTTTGTTGATTTAGAATATTATTTCTAAGAAACAGAGTGCATAAAACCGTCAACAGAGTTCTTCAAATCGAACCCTACTTCGGAAACCCAAATCTGGGAAGTTTGAAGTACGTGCTAAAAAAACCGAGTCACGATCGTCGTTTTTCGAAAGTTTTGTAAGGAATGATAAGGCTTGATGATTTAGAATATTATTTCTAACAAACAGAGTGCATAAAACCGTCAACAGAGTTCTTCAAATCGAACCCTACTTCGGAAACCCAAATGGTGAAAGTTTGAAGTACGTGCTAAAAAAACCGAGTCACGATCGTCGTTTTTCGAAAGTTTTGTGAGGAATGATAAGGCTTGATCATTTAGAATATTCTTTCTAACAAACGGAGTGCATAAAACCGTCAACAGAGTTCTTCAAATCGAACCCTACTTCGTAAACCCAAATCTGGAAAATTTGACGTACGTGCTAAAAAAACTGAGTCACGATCGTCGTTTTTAGAAAGTTTTGTGAGGAATGATAAGGCTTGATGATTTATCATATTATTTCTAAGAAACGGAGTGCATAAAACCGTCAACAGTGTTCTTCAAATCGAACCCTACTTCGAAAACCCAAATCGTGGAAGTTTGAAGTACGTGCTAAAAAAACCGAGTCACGATCGTCGTTTTTCGAAAGTTTTGTGAGGAATGATAAGGCTTGATCATTTAGAATATTCTTTCTAACAAACGGAGTGCATAAAACCGTCAACAGAAATCTTCAAATCGAACCCTACTTCGGAAACCCAAATCTGGAAAATTTGACGTACGTGCTAAAAAAACTGAGTCACGATCGTCGTTTTTAGAAAGTTTTGTGAGGAATGATAAGGCTTGATGATTTATCATATTATTTCTAGAAAACGGAGTGCATAAAATCGTCAACAGAGTTCTTCAAATCGAACCCTATTTTAGAAACCGAAATCTCGGAAGTTTGAAGTATGTGCTAAAAAAACCGAGTCACGATCGTCGATTTTCGAAAGTTTTGTGTGGAATGATAAGGCTTGATGATTTATCATATTATTTCTAAGATACGGCGTGCATAAAACCGTCAACAGGGTTCTTCAAATCGAACCCTACTTCGGAAACCCAAACATGGAAAATTTGACGTACATGCTAAAAAAACTGAGTCACGATCGTCGTTTTTCGAAAGTTTTGTGAGGAATGATAAGGCTTGATGATTTATCATATATTTTCTAAGAAATGGAGTGCATAAAACCGTCAACAGAGTTCTTCAAATCGAACCCTACTTCGGAAACTCAAATCTGGGAAATTTGAAGTACGTGCTAAAAAAACCTAGTCACGATCGTCGTTTTTCGAGGGTTTTGTGTGGAATGATAAGGCTTGATGATTTATCATATTATTTCTAGGAAACAGAGTGCATAAAACCGTCAACAGAGTTCTTCAAATCGAACCCTACTTCGCAAACCCAAATCGTAGAAATTTGAATTACGTGCTAAAAAAACCGTGTCACGGTCGTCGTTTTTCGAAAGTTTTGTGAGGAATGATAAGGCTTGATGATTTATCATATTATTTCTAAGAAACGGAGTGCATAAAACTGTCAACAGAGTTCTTCAAATCGAACCCTATTTCGCAAATCCAAATCTGGGAGGTTTGAAGTACGTGCTCAAAAAACCGAGTCACGATCGTCGTTTTTCGAAAGTTTTGTGAGGAATGATAAGGCTTGATGATTTATCATATTATTTCTAAGAAACGGAGTGCATAAAACCGTCAACAGAGTTCTTCAAATCGAACCCTACTTCGGAAACCCAAATCGTGGAAGTTTGAAGTACGTGCTAAAAAAACCGAGTCACGATCGTCGTTTTTCGAAAGTTTTGTGAGGAATGATAAGGCTTGATGATTTATCATATTATTTCTAAGAAACGGAGTGCATAAAACCGTCAACAGAGTTCTTCAAATCGAACCATACTTCGGAAACCCAAATCTGGGAAATTTGAAGTACGTGCTAAAAAAACCGAGTCACGATCGTCGTTTTTCGAAAGTTTTGTGAGGAATGATAAGACTTGATGATTTAGAATATTATTTCAAAGAAACGGAGTGCATAAAACCGTCAACAGTGTTCTTCAAATCGAACCCTACTTCGGAAACCC
>NW_019273080.1:0-7682 GCF_002738345.1 Cucurbita maxima
TCGATTTGAAGCACTCTTTTACTTATTTATGCACTACGTTTCCTCAAAGTTCTATTCTAAATCAATATGCCAGATCACTCCCAAAAGGAATCTCGAAAAACGCCCACCGCTACTCAGTTTTTTTAGCGGGTGGTTAAAATGTCCTGGATTAGGGTTCACGAATTAGGGCTTCGATTTTAAGCACTCTTTTACTAGTTTTCCACACACTTTTTCTTCGACATTCTAATTTAAATCATCAAGACTAAACATTCCCCACAAAACTTTCAAGAAACGTCGACCATGAAGCGGTTTTTTTAACAAGTACTTCTAACGTCCAAGGTTAGGGAATCGATTTGAAGCACTCTGTTACTGTTTTATGCACTCCGTTTCTTCAAAATTCTATTCTAAATCATTATGCTCGATCACTCCCAACAGGAATTTCGAAAAAGGCCGACCGCTACTCAGTTTTTTTAACAGGTGGTTAAAACGTCCTGGATTAGGGTTCACAAATTACGGCTTCGATTTTAAGAACTCTTTTATTAATTTTCCACACTCCGTCTCTTCGACATTCTATTCTAAATCATCAAGACTAAACATTCCGAACAAAAGTTTCGAGTAACGTCAACCGTGACGCGGTTTTTTTAGAACGTACTTCTAACGTCCAAGGTTCGGGAATCGATTTGAAGCACTCTTTTACTGATTTATGCACTACGTTTCCTCAAAGTTCTATTCTAAATCAATATGCTAGATCACTCCCAAAAGGAATCTCGAAAAACGCCGACCGCTACTCAGTTTTTTTAGCAGGTGGTTAAAACGTCCTGGATTAGGGTTCACAAATTACGGCTTCGATTTTAAGCACTCTTTTATTATTTTTCCACACTCCGTCTCTTCGACATTCTATTCTAAATCATCAAAACTAAACATTCCGCACAAAAGTTTCGAGTAACGTCAACCGTGACGCGGTTTTTTTAGAACGTACTTCTAACGTCCAAGGTTCGGGAATCGATTTGAAGCACTCTTTTACTGATTTATGCACTACGTTTCCCCAAAGTTCTATTCTAAATCAATATGCCAGATCTCTCCCAAAAGGAATCTCGAAAAACGCCGACCGCTACTCAGTTTTTTTAGCAGGTGGTTAAAATGTCCTGGATTAGGGTTCACGAATTAGGGCTTCGATTTTAAGCACTCTTTTACTAGTTTTCCACACTCTTTTTCTTCGACATTCTATTTTAAATCATCAAGACTAAACATTCCCCACAAAACTTTCAAGAAACGTCGACCGTGAAGCGGTTTTTTTAACAAGTACTTCTAACGTCCAAGGATAGGGGAATCGATTTGAAGCACTCTGTTACTGTTTTATGCACTCCGTTTCTTCCAAATTCTATTCTAAATCATTATGCTCGATCACTCCCAACAGGAATTTCGAAAAACGCCGACTGCTACTCAGTTTTTTTAGCAGGTGGTTAAAATGTCCTGGATTAGGGTTCACGAATTAGGGCTTCGATTTTAGGCACTCTTTTACTAGTTTTCCACACACTTTTTCTTCGACATTCTAATTTAAATCATCAAGACTAAACATTCCCCACAAAACTTTCAAGAAACGTCGACCGTGAAGCGGTTTTTTTAACAAGTACTTCTAACGTCCAAGGTTAGGGAATCGATTTGAAGCACTCTGTTACTGTTTTATGCACTCCGTTTCTTCCAAATTCTATTCTAAATCATTATGCTCGATCACTCCCAACAGGAATTTCGAAAAAGGCCGACCGCTACTCAGTTGTTTTAGCAGGTGGTTCAAACGTCCTGGATTAGGGTTCACAAATTACGGCTTCGATTTTAAGCACTCTTTTATTATTTTTCCACACTCCGTCTCTTCGACATTCTATTCTAAATCATCAAGACTAAACATTCCGCACAAAAGTTTCGAGTAACGTCAACCGTGACGCGGTTTTTTTAGAACGTACTTCTAACGTCCAAGGTTCGAAAGTCGATTTGAAGCACTCTTTTACTGATTTATGCACTACGTTTCCTCAAAGTTCTATTCTAAATCAATATGCCAGAACACTCCCAAAAGGAATCTCGAAAAACGCCGACCGCTACTAAGTTTTTTTAGTCGGTGGTTAAAATGTCCTGGATTAGGGTTCACGAATTAGGGCTTCGATTTTAAGCACTCTTTTACTAGTTTTCCACACTCTTTTTTCTTCGACATTCTATTTTAAATCATTAAGACTACACATTCCCCACAAAACTTTCAAGAAACGTCGACCGTGAAGCGGTTTTTTTAACAAGTACTTCTAACGTCCAAGGTTAGGGAATCGATTTGAAGCACTCTGTTACTGTTTTATGCACTCCGTTTCTTCCAAATTCTATTCTAAATCATTATGCTCGATCACTCTCAACAGGAATTTTAAAAAACGCCGACTGCTACTCAGTTTTTTTAGCAGGTGGTTAAAATGTCCTGGATTAGGGTTCACGAATTAGGGCTTCGATTTTAAGAACTCTTTTACTAGTTTTCCACACTCTTTTTTCTTCGACATTCTATTTTAAATCATTAAGACTAAACATTCCCCACAAAACTTTCAAGAAACGTCGACCGTGAAGCGGTTTTTTTAACAAGTACTTCTAACGTCCAAGGATAGGGGAATCGATTTGAAGCACTCAGTTACTGTTTTATGCACTCCGTTTCTTCAAAATTCTATTCTAAATCATTATGCTTGATCACTCCCAACAGGAATTTCGAAAAAGGCCGACCGCTACTCAGTTTTTTTAGCAGGCGGTTAAAACGTCCTGGATTAGGGTTCACAAATTACGGCTTCGATTTTAAGAACTCTTTTATTATTTTTCCACACTCCGTCTCTTCGACATTCTATTCTAAATCATCAAGACTAAACATTCCGAACAAAAGTTTCGAGTAACGTCAACCGTGACGCGGTTTTTTTAGAACGTACTTCTAACGTCCAAGGTTCGGGAATCGATTTGAAGCACTCTTTTACTGATTTATGCACTACGTTTCCTCAAAGTTCTATTCTAAATCAATATGCCAGATCACTCCCAAAAGGAATCTCGAAAAACGCCGACCGCTACTCAGTTTTTTTAGCAGGTGGTAAAAATGTCCTGGATTAGGGTTCACGAATTAGGGCTTCGATTTTAGGCACTCTTTTACTAGTTTTCCACACACTTTTTCTTCGACATTCTAATTTAAATCATCAAGACTAAACATTCCCCACAAAACTTCCAAGAAACGTCGACCGTGAAGCGGGGTTTTTTAACAAGTACTTCTAACGTCCAAGGTTAGGGAATCGATTTGAAGCACTCTGTTACTGTTTTATGCACTCCGTTTCTTCCAAATTCTATTCTAAATCATTATGCTCGATCACTCTCAACAGGAATTTTAAAAAACGCCGACTGCTACTCAGTTTTTTTTAGCAGGTGGTTAAAATGTCCTGGATTAGGGTTCACGAATTAGGGCTTCGATTTTAAGAACTCTTTTACTAGTTTTCCACACTCTTTTTTCTTCGACATTCTATTTTAAATCATTAAGACTAAACATTCCCCACAAAACTTTCAAGAAACGTCGACCGTGAAGCGGTTTTTTTAACAAGTACTTCTAACGTCCAAGGTTAGGGGAATCGATTTGAAGCACTCTGTTACTGTTTTATGCACTCCGTTTCTTCAAAATTCTATTCTAAATCATTATGCTCGATCACTCCCAACAGGAATTTCGAAAAAGGCCGACCGCTACTCAGTTTTTTTAACAGGTGGTTAAAACGTCCTGGATTAGGGTTCACAAATTACGGCTTCGATTTTAAGAACTCTTTCATTATTTTTCCACACTCCGTCTCTTCGACATTCTATTCTAAATCATCAAGACTAAACATTCCGAACAAAAGTTTCGAGTAACGTCAACCGTGACGCGGTTTTATTAGAACGTACTTCTAACGTCCAAGGTTCGGGAATCGATTTGAAGCACTCTTTTACTGATTTATGCACTACGTTTCCTCAAAGTTCAATTCTAAATCAATATGCCAGATCACTCCCAAAAGGAATCTCGAAAAACGCCGACCGCTACTCAGTTTTTTTAGCAGGTGGTTAAAATGTCCTCGATTAGGGTTCACGAATTAGGGCTTCGATTTTAGGCACTCTTTTACTAGTTTTCCACACACTTTTTCTTCGACATTCTAATTTAAATCATCAAGACTAAACATTCCCCACAAAACTTTCAAGAAACGTCGACCGTGAAGCGGTTTTTTTAACAAGTACTTCTAACGTCCAAGGTTAGGGAATCGATTTGAAGCACTCTGTTACTGTTTTATGCACTCCGTTTCTTCAAAATTCTATTCTAAATCATTATGCTCAATCACTCCCAACAGGAATTTCAAAAAAGGCCGACCGCTACTCAGTTTTTTTAGCAGGTTGTTAAAACGTCCTGGATTAGGGTTCACAAATTACGGCTTCGATTTTAAGCACTCTTTTACTAGTTTTCCACACTTTTTTTTCTTCGACATTCAATTTTAAATCATTAAGACTAAACATTCCCCACAAAACTTTCAAGAAACGTCGACCGTGAAGCGGTTTTTTTAACAAGTACTTTTAACGTCCAAGGATAGGGGAATCGATTTGAAGCACTCTGTTACTGTTTTATGCACTCCGTTTCTTCCAAATTCTATTGGATAGGGGAATCGATTTGAAGCACTCTGTTACTGTTTTATGCACTCCGTTTCTTCCAAATTCTATTTTAAATCATCATGCTCGATCACTCCCAACAGGAATTTCGAAAAAGGCCGACCGCTACTCAGTTTTTTTAGCAGGTGGTTAAAATGTCCTGGATTAGGGTTCACAAATTACGGCTTCGTTTATTATTTTTCCACACTCCAGGTGGTTAAAATGTCCTGGATTAGGGTTCACAAATTACGGCTTCGTTTATTATTTTTCCACACTCCGTCTCTTCGACATTCTATTCTAAATCATCAAGACTAATCATTCCGCACAAAAGTTTCGAGTAACGTCAACCGTGACGCGGTTTTTTTAGAACGTACTTCTAACGTCCAAGGTTCGGGAATCGATTTGAAGCACTCTTTTACTGATTTATGCACTACGTTTCCTCAAAGTTCTATTCTAAATCAATATGCCAGATCACTCCCAAAAGGAATCTCGAAAAACGCCGACCGCTACTCAGTTTTTTTAGCAGGTGGTTAAAATGTCCTGGATTAGGGTTCACGAATTAGGGCTTCGATTTTAAGCACTCTTTTACTAGTTTTCCACACACTTTTTCTTCGACATTCTATTTTAAATCATCAAGACTAAACATTCCCCACAAAACTTTCAAGAAACGTTGACCGTGAAGCGGTTTTTTTAACAAGTACTTCTAACGTCCAAGGTTAGGGAATCGATTTGAAGCACTCTGTTACTGTTTTATGCACTCCGTTTCTTCAAAATTCTATTCTAAATCATTATGCTCGATCACTCCCAACAGGAATTTCGAAAAAGGCCGACCGCTACTCAGTTTTTTTAGCAGGTGGTTAAAACGTCCTGGATTAGGGTTCACAAATTACGGCTTCGATTTTAAGCACTCTTTTACTAGTTTTCCACACTCTTTTTTCTTCGACATTCTATTTTAAATCATTAAGAGTAAACATTCCCCACAAAACTTTCAAGAAACGTCGACCGTGAAGCGGTTTTTTTAACAAGTACTTCTAACGTCCAAGGATAGGGGAATCGATTTGAAGCACTCTGTTACTGTTTTATGCACTCCGTTTCTTCCAAATTCTATTCTAAATCATTATGCTCGATCACTCCCAACAGGAATTTCGAAAAACGCCGACTGCTACTCAGTTTTTTTAGCAGGTGGTTAAAATGTCCTGGATTAGGGTTCACGAATTAGGGCTTCGATTTTAAGCACTCTTTTACTAGTTTTCCACACTCTTTTTTCTTCGACATTCTATTTTAAATCATCAAGACTAAACATTCCCCACAAAACTTTCAAGAAACGTCGACCGTGAAGCGGTTTTTTTAACAAGTACTTCTAACGTCCAAGGATAGGGGAATCGATTTGAAGCACTCTGTTACTGTTTTATGCACTCCGTTTCTTCCAAATTCTATTTTAAATCATTATGCTCGATCACTCCCAACAGGAATTTCGAAAAAGGCCGACCGCTACTCAGTTTTTTTAGCAGGTGGTTAAAATGTCCTGGATTAGGGTTCACAAATTACGGCTTCGTTTATTATTTTTCCACACTCANTCCTGGATTAGGGTTCACAAATTACGGCTTCGTTTATTATTTTTCCACACTCCGTCTCTTCGAAATTCTATTCTAAATCATCAAGACTAAACATTCCGCACAAAAGTTTCAAGTAACGTCAACCGTGACGCGGTTTTTTTAGAACGTACTTCTAACGTCCAAGGTTCGGCAAATGATTTGAAGCACTCGTTTACTGATTTATGCACTACGTTTCCTCAAAGTTCTATTCTAAATCAATATGCCAGATCACTCCCAAAAGGAATCTCAAAAAACGCCGACCGCTACTCAGTTTTTTTCGCAGGTGGTTAAAATGTCTTGGATTAGGGTTCATGAATTAGGGCTTCGATTTTAAGCACTCTTTTACTAGTTTTCCACACACTTTTTCTTCGACATTCTATTTTAAATCATCAAGACTAAACATTCCCCACAAAACTTTCAAGAACCGTCGACCGTGAAGCGATTTTTTTAACAAGTACTTCTAACGTCCAAGGTTAGGGAATCGATTTGAAGCACTCTGTTACTGTTTTATGCACTCCGTTTCTTCCAAATTCTATTCTAAATCATTATGTTCGATCACTCCCAACAGGAATTTTGAAAAACGCCGACTGCTACTCAGTTTTTTTAGCAGGTGGTTAAAATGTCTTGGATTAGGGTTCACGAATTAGGGCTTCGATTTTAAGCACTCTTTTACTAGTTTTCCACACTCTTTTTTCTTCGACATTCTATTTTAAATCATCAAGACTAAACATTCCCCACAAAACTTTCAAGAAACGTCGACCGTGAAGCGATTTTTTTAACAAGTACTTCTAACCTCCAAGGTTAGGGAATCGATTTGAAGCACTCTGTTACTGTTTTATGCACTCCGTTTCTTCCAAATTCTATTCTAAATCATTATGCTCGATCACTCCCAACAGGAATTTCGAAAAAGGCCGACCGTTACTAAGTTTTTTTAGCAGGTGGTTAAAACGTCCTAAATTAGGGTTCACAAATTACGGCTTCGATTTTAAGCACTCTTTTATTATTTTTCCACACTCCGTCTCTTCGACATTCTATTCTAAATCATCAAGAATAAACATTCTGCACTAAAGTTTCGAGTAACGTCAACCGTGACGCGGTTTTTTTAGAACGTACTTCTAGCGTCCAAGGTTCGGGAATCGATTTGAAGCACTGTTTTACTGATTTATGCACTACGTTTCCTCAAAGTTCTATTCTAAATCAATATGCCAGATCACTCCCAAAAGGAATCTCGAAAAACGCCGACCGCTACTCAGTTTTTTTAGCAGGTGGTTAAAATGTCCTGGATTAGGGTTCATGAATTAGGGCTTCGATTTTAAGCACTATTTTACTAGTTTTCCACACACTTTTTCTTCGACATTCTATTTTAAATCATCAAGACTAAACATTCCCCACAAAACTTTCAAGAAACGTCGACCGTGAAGCGATTTTTTTAACAAGTACTTCTAACGT
>NW_019273081.1:0-7434 GCF_002738345.1 Cucurbita maxima
CTTAGATTTGCATGGGTGAGAGTGGCTCAAGTTCGCCAACTCAATAGGTCTCTCATTTCAGGGGTAAGACTGGGTAAATGGCTGAGGACGTGGGGTGCAAGATGGAATTCACTCCTACCCAGTTTTAGGGATAGAAGAGAGGTAGTTCCGTTAATTACTGACTCCAGGTCTTGAATAAGGGGCCCCACCCTCTCATTGGCCTGAGAGGAATCCGGTTTACTAGTTGGACCACAAACCAATTGTTCATTAGAGGATCAGTGAGACATAAGAAACAAGAAGTAACTTCAAGGGTAAAACGGTAAATTGACCCAGCTCTAGTTACGAACAACTTGTGAAGGATCGACTTACTAATCATGGTTATATCAAATGGACAAAAATATATCTATAGTGAGGGGAGTGCAACTACTAGGCTATAGTGGAATGTCCTAGTACTTAACGGATGTTGGTTAACAAAGTTAACGAGTTTAACCGGTTAATCTTGGATCGTTGGAGCCCATGATCTATAGGTCCATTAGGTCTCTCTGGTAGCTCATATCGGACTAAACCATAGAACAGTGTGACGAGTGAGTTCGAAGTGTTCGAATTCAAATTAGGGTGAATGCACTATATATATACGATATATTTAACTGCATTTTTGTTTTATTTACGAATTAAACAAAAATAAAGAATCTGAGATATTTAAATAAAATTTAATATCTTAATCAAATATGTGTCCGAATTAATTGAGATTGACATTTGAATTAATATTAATTATTAATTAAATATTTAATTAATCATTAAATATTACTTTAATTTGAAATTTATAATTCAAATGGATTGTTGAATCAAAATGAAGAAAGTCAAAATGTTGACTTCATTTAATGGAAAAATCCATATTAGTGGAATTTTGAGGTGTCAAAATTTTGTTTAACCAAACTTGCATGTTTGCCAAATAAACCCTACAAATTTGAGTGTCAAAATTTGGTTAACTCAAGTATGCATGCTTGCCACGTAATCCCAAACATTTGAGTTGAATTTTTAGTGTCAAAATTTGGTGATCTCAAATTTGCATGAACATGCAAACATGACTCTATAAATAGAGTGATCATAAAACATGAAATGTCTTCTTCTTGGTGAAAAACCTTGAGAAAAACCTCTCACAAACACTCTCTTCATATATACAAAATCCCTCCCAAGTTTAGTCACTCACCGGATTCCACAATCCCGTTCTAAGGCCGGAGGATAGTGGAGAAGACACTAGTGGTGGTTCGAAACCGGTTTGTGAGGAAAAAAGAAATTGAACTACAAAAGGTTAGTATTCAAACTCATTAAGTTTTAATACTCATGAACATGCTAGTTATTTACTATAATTGATGTTCTAAAAGTGCCTAAGATCCAAAACACCATCATTACAAATTTGAGTGTCATTAATGTATTTTAAGAATTTTTATTTACTTTAGGTTACAATTACATAATAGTTAATTATAGTCATAAAGTATGAATGTTACAACTCTTGGAATGCCTTTAGTAGTTTCATTTTGAGACTATATAAAGCCATGTATGTTGTATTTATAGGGAGACTTGGAAAATATAGATAAAGGAGCATTTGTGCTTTTCTTTAGCTAATGGCTAAGTTTCTTTGCAATTATATGTAGTTTAGGTTGCATGTAGAATCATTCAAGCTCGACATGATCAATCTTGCTTGTGGAGTGATTCGAATCTCAAACAAGTGTTTTTGTGTTGAGATATTTGATCAACAAGAATCATTCAAGCTAGACATGATCGATCTTGCTTGTGGAGTGATTCGAATCTCAAACAATGTTCTTGCCTTGAGATATTCGATCAACAAGGTAATCCGAATCTTACTCTCCTTATAGTTATTCCTTAACTTATCAATATTTGTATAATTATGAACTCAAATATTTAGAAACATTATCTTTTTAATATATTATACTACTTTTTCTATTTTTTAATGTGTCTCGAGTAGCAGACCTGTCACTTCATACAAATGACAATCATGAAAAATCTAAATATAAAAACATACTCGATTACTTTCTTTAAGGCATCCCATATATACTTTCCCATTACTTGGTATACTAGGGCAATAAAGTCTAAGGAACATAATTCTACCACTAAAAATACTTTTGTTTTCTTTGGAGATCATTTATTTGCAGTTATCATGTTAAGTTTTTTTACTATTGTTTTTACAACACACAAAACCATTTGATAGAGCTTGTGGGGCATTCTGATTATGGAATTCCTGACCACTTACACAGGAATTGAGAATCATACTATTTGACCAAATGTCTTTCTTACTAATCTATCGTTTTTCGTTGCTAGTCCATGTGCTTTATGCACGTTAAGGTTTGAAATTTATCATTGTGTTTTTAGAATTTGTTCTCAAATCATTTGGATGTATTTCAATTAATATTGTTAAGAAATGTTGACATAAATAAAGTTCATATCATATCATGTTAAGTTTATTTAAGTTGTAATATGTAATCAGGTTCAATTGACTTGAAATGTCTGTTTAATAGAGATAAAATTATTGGTTCTTGCTTGATGTATGTCTTGAAACTGAACCGAGTCAACGAACTAAATTAGCTTTTGCACATTTTCATTAATCCATGTTCAAGTTCTATGCAGACACAGGCCCATGGATCCATACATCTCAATCGAAAAACAATAAACAGAAAAAGAGAGAATCGGAATTGATCGATGTGTTTTTTCAAACAAACTAAAAGAAAATGAAAGACAACATAAATCATGTATCAACTAAGTCAAGCCCACTCAAAAATTTGATTAAGAATAAGAAAGAGGAATCTCTCATCAAAATACTAAACCTAGTGTAATAATTTTGAACTCATTGAAAAAATTTATAAGGAAAGTTTTAATTATCTCACAATAAATTAAGAATTCAACCCATTGAACAATAAAAACATAATTTTTTTTGATTGGATGAGAACGAAGGAAGAAATACTAAGTTGTTCTATATTAATCTAGAACTTTGGTTTAGAGTAATCCATGGATCCTACCGATCAAATTCTTTCTTTTAAATTTGAATAAAAAAGAAAATTCCATTATTAGTAAAAATAAAAAAGAAAGTAATTGAAAAGAAAAAAAAATCTCCTCTAATACTAGGCAAGAAAAAAACTCTGGAATGATTTGGCTTAAATATAGTAGAAAGAAAAAACAATACAAGAAGAACACAGATATTTTATTTCTTCCTAAATAGATATTTTATTTTTTAATTGAGATAGTATAATTCCTTAATTGGCATGAATAATATCAATGTATATTGTCTCTAGCTTAAACGGATAAATCTCATAAAATTTACTGTATCTTGTATTTAAAGATGAGAAATGAATTTGGAGATTCTGATAGTTCCCATGGAGTTTCAGGTTAATAAGGAATTATTAAAAAATAAATATTTATTATTGAACATGTTCGTCTGTTGTACAAAATGATGGACAATTTATTATATATCAAACCATATGTATTTTATTAATTCATAAAAATAAGTACTAAATTAATCAAATATATCAAGAAAAAGACTATCCTTACCATAAGAGTTTTAGTAAATCCATTGCAATAAATCAAAAAATGAATGAAAAGAGAACCAAAAATCATTATGATTTACTTTGGGAAAATTTCCTATCACCCATAAGTCTGTGAGAGTTCAGAATTCTAATGTGTTTCAATTCTAGAAATAGAAATGATATCCACAGAAATACATAATTTTACAATGCAAATAAGAAAAACTCGTGATCAAGTTTTAGATAAAAGTAGCAAACATGTTGATAGACATAAAAATGAATTCAAGTTCTTTCTCTGGCCTAATTATCAATTGGAAGATCTAGCTCGTATGAATTGTTATTGGTTCGATAACAAATAAGAACAATCATTTTAGTATGGTAAGGATCCATATGTATCCATAAAAATTAGTTAATGCTATATTTTTCTTATATTAACCATAATATCTCTCAACCAAATCATTAGTTGAAAATGTATTTAATATTTTTCTTTTGTGCTTTTCTTCTTTTGGAATAGTCTTATGTCTCCATTCCATTTGAAAATTGATATTTGTTGGGTAATTTTAAACTTATTATTTTTGTTTGTTCATTCCACCTAATTTGTAAAAAAAAATCATACCACTAGACCAAATGCTCTTATAGTGGATCTATCATTTTTAGTTGCCCGTGTGTATATGTTTTCCGCACCTCAATATATCAAGTTTATCCACATATTTTTGTGCTTTAGAACCTATTATTGTTGTCATGTTAACTTCACATGGTCTATCACACAGTTGAAACAGCATTGCCACTAGAGTCCATGCACTCCATTGAGATAGATATGTTAAAAATTAGGCCCCTTTGATAACTATTTTGTTTTTTTCAAAATTATGTATTTTATCCTTTTATTAAAAAAAAACATTTGAATTTTCACAAAATTTCACTCCAAACTATGTTTTTGAAAAATATTTTTACTTATTTATTTTTTCTTTATTTTAGTTTTCCAAACCTAGATGGATATGGAGTGGCCAGTTTTCAAAACTTTCTTTGGAACAATATTTATATTGTAAAATGGGATTTACTTCCTTTAAGTTTATGTAGTTTCTTTTTATTGCTATGTTTACTTCTATCTCATGTTACTCCATTTGTATTTACTTCGTTTTATACAAAAGTTCATGGTAATTAATAAATTCATGTGCTTAATACATTCCCTAGAAAAATAAACCTGTTTGTATCAGGATAAATTACAATGAATACGGAGAAAAGAAATCCAAAAAATAAGTAGAAGGTTGAGAATTTCACTCAACCACACAATATCAAGCTTGACTAAATTGCTCACATGCAATTCTACCCCAATAATGGCATGAAACTTATAAATGGCATAGATGATGGTCAGATTTTGAAGGAAAACTTCTCAACTTGAGAGATCAATTTCATTCATCACAAATCAAATTTTTACATAATAATTTGTGGGTATTTACAGTCTCCCCACAAAAGAAGTTAGTGGCCGGGATTTAATCTCGATCTTCTTGAATCTCCACAAAAGACGAAGTCAATTTGACAATTCTACCATTACAAACTTTATGAAATTAAAAATAAATAAAGTTTTCTAACAACTCATGTAATGATGCTTGCAACTTCATCTGCTTCTTCAACCGTGTAAATATTCACTTCTGAAGCTTCAAATGGTCCTTTCTCAATCTAATAAGCTTGTAACACATAAAATAATAGTTGAACTGAGCCTATCCAATTTTGTAGATGAAAAATGAATGCTTGTTGAATCTTCTTGGCCTTGGATGGTGTAATAGGTCCAGTTGGAACATTTGGAACAACGTGATCCTTATCATCTTCCCCCTCTTCAAAAAGATTCTTCCTCGCATCAGAAAATCATCACCTACATCAATAAGACTCAAATCAGCAACATTGAAAGTAGGATGTGCTGAAAATTCTCATGGAAGATCATTTTATATGCATTGTTATTAATTCTTTCAAGGACTTGATAAGGGTCATCCCCTCTTTGATGTAACTTTGTCTTCCTTTGAGATGAGACTCACTCCTTGCGAAAATGTATCCAAACCCAGCTACCGGGTTGAAAAATGATTTCATTCCGTCCTTTGTTAATTCTTGAAGCAACATTGAAATTTTGTTTCTCAATTGTCTCCTTCCCCTCTTTATGCAATGTTTTGATCCCATTTGCCTTACTTGTGGCTGCTTTACTCACAAAAATATTAGAATGGATAGAAAGAAAATCAAGACACGTAAGTGGATTAAATCCATAAACAACTTCAAAAAGAGAACAATGACTGGCAAACATTTGCCCCAAGACTTAATATTCTTACAAATAATAGCCCTAAGCAATGCTTCTAATGTTCTATTAACCATCAAAGTTTGCTCATTAATCTGAAGGTGACATGCAGTTGAAAACAATAATTTGTTACCCAATTTATAACTTAATATTCTTATGAATAATAGCTCTAACTAATGCTCCTAATATTTTATTAACCACCTCAGTTTGCTCATGAGCCTGAGGATTACATGTAGTTGAAAACAATAATTTGTTACCCAATTTATCTATCATACTTTCCAAAAGTGACTTAAAAATTTAACATCCCTATCTTTTTTTTTTTTGTGTGCAGCAAACATTGGCAACATTGACTTCAAAACTTATAAACATCGTGCTTTATGGAAAAAGTTATATGGATAGCATTTTCTCCCATATCTTGGTTTTGCAAACTAAAGTTTTCCAATAACTCCCAAACTTCATTACCTTATATAACCTCATTCATATAACATTTCATAAAATAAGATCTACGGATGAATTTCATAGCATTTGAAGGTAATCTAGATCATGAGCTGAAGGTAAATTACCTTAGGGGCATTGTGGTCATTTTACAAAGTTTCTTGGTTTACCTACTTATCCTTATCCAATGACCACCAAATTTTAACGTTACTTAAATCTCGAGCTATTTGATCGGTTCAAGGTCTTAACTCAGGGTTCTTTGGGTTTTTTTTTCATATATCCTTAATTCATACTTGGTTTAGGGTTCATATGAAAATCCAAGCGATTTCTACAAGTATTTCTTGACAAAGAGTCCAAGGTGGCTACTTGCCTCGTCGCCGACGTTTGGGATCTCTATTCTTGAGCTTCCAATATTTGAATTACTTCAAATTTCCTTCCACGTACTCCTTATTGTGTCTAGTTTATGAAACCATAATGTTTTTATGAGAATCAGTCTGGAATGGGGTTAAAATTGAGAAAACCCAAAAAAAGGTCAAATTTTGAGTTGACTTGGATAGTTTAGTTTAACTGGCCATATCATCATTTTCTTCCTCTGAACAGGAAGAAGATGCACATTTTTCGCTTCGCCGCTATCTGAAACTCGGCCTGGACAGCCACATTTACAGCATTTCTCTCCCTGATGTCTTCGTGAAACTTAAAGATGGGTGTTACAAGGAAGGGCTAGGGATTGATTTGATACCTTCTCGTAGATCGTAGCCTAAGATATTCGCTTCTAAAGTTCATCCAAAATATGATTTATCGCTGGAGATAAAAGAAATGATTTTTTATTGGGTAGCCGATTCTAGGGATTTCAAGGCCGTATTTCTTCATTAAACCTCTTCCATATCTTATCTTCAAGCTAAAGGAATTGGTTTTGGAGGAACGTCTTTGAGTGTAGGACCTTAACTTCTAGAAATCGTTCTCGGTATGCTACTTACTCGAAACGCCAGATTTCGATCTCGTGGGTAGTTTGTTCTACGACGTTTCAGCTCTCAATTCCTTCATCAAGTTTACTAAACTTCTTCCTCTGAAACTGGAGGAATCTTTAATTTGAAGGAAAAGAGATCGTAGATAGGAATTCGACTCTTATCCCTAATTTAATTTTGAAACCTATTTCCTTCAATTCGGCACGCTCTCGAGGTTATTTTTCTTCGTGGTCTTCTA
>NW_019273082.1:0-7656 GCF_002738345.1 Cucurbita maxima
AGAGGGTCGAAGAAACGGAGTGTATAAAGCAGGAAAAATGTGCTTAAAATTGAAACCCTGTTTCTAAACCCCGAACGTGGGCTTTTGAAACAAGTGCTATAAAAAACGAGTAACTGTGAATGTTTTCCAAAACTTTTGTGAGGAATGATTAGGCCAGATGATTTAAAATTTAAGAAACGGAGTGTATAAAGCAGCAATAAATTTGTTAAAATCGAAAGCCTAATTCACAAACGCCAAACCGACACGTGCTAAAAAAACCGAGTAACAGTCCATATTTTAAGAAACTTTTAAGGGGACTGATTAAGCATGATTTTTTACAAAAGAATGTCGAAGAAAGAGAGTGTATAAAGCAGTAAAATAGTGCTTGAAATCGTAACCCTAATTCGCAAACCCCAAACCGGGACGTTTGAAAAACGTGCTAAAAAAACCGAGTAACTATCCATGTTTCTCAAAACTTTTATGGCGAATGATTAGGCATGATGATTTCTAATAGAGGGTCGAAGAAACAGAGTGTATAAAGCAGGAAAAATGTTCTTAAAATTGAAACCCTGTTTCGTAAACCCCGAACGTGGGCTTTTGAAACAAGTGCTATAAAAAACGAGTAACTGTGAATGTTTTCCAAAACTTTTGTGGGGAATGATTAGGCCTGATGATTTAAAATGGAAGAAATGGAGTGTATAAAGCAACAATAAATTTCTTAAAATCGAAAGCCTAATTCACAAACGCCAAACCGACATGTGCTAAAAAAACCGAGTAACAGTCCATATTTTAAGAAACTTTTAAGGGGAGTGATTAAGCATGATTTTTTACAAAAGAATGTCAAAGAAAGAGAGTGTAAAAAGCAGTAAAATAGTGCTTGAAATCGTAACCCTAATTCGCAAACCCCAAACCGGGACGTTTGAGAAACGTGCTAAAAAAACCGAGTAACTATCCATGTTTCTCAAAACTTTTATGGAGAATGATTAGGCATGATGATTTCTAATAGAGGGTCGAAGAGACGGAGTGTATAAAGCAGGAAAAATGTGCTTAAAATTGAAACCCTGTTTCGTAAACCCCGAACGTGGGCTTTTGAAATACGTGCTGTAAAAAACGAGTAACTGTGAATGTTTTCCAAAACTTTTGTGGGGAATGATTAGGCCTGATGATTTAAAATGGAAGAAACGGAGTGTATAAAGCAGCAATAAATTTGTTAAAATCGAAAGCCTAATTCACAAACGCCAAACCGACACGTGGTAAAAAAACCGAGTAAGAGTCCATATTTTAAGAAACTTTTAAGGGGAGTGATTAAGCATGATTTTTTACAAAAGAATGTCGAAGAAACAGAGTGTATAAAGAAGATAAATAGTGCTTGAAATCGTAACCCTAATTCGCAAACCCCAAACCGGGACGTTTGAAAAACGTGCTAAATAAACCGAGTAACTATCCATGTTTCTCAAAACTTTTATGGCGAATGTTTAGGCATGATGATTTCTAATAGAGGGTCGAATAAACGGAGTGTATAAAGCAGGAAAAATGTGCTGAAATTGAAACCCTGTTTCGTAAACCCCGAACGTGGGCTTTTGAAACACGTGCTATAAAAAACGAGTAACTGTGAATGTTTTCCAAAACTTTTGTGGGGAATGATTAGGCCTAATGATTCAAAATGGAAGAAACGGAGTGTATAAAGCAGCAAGAAATTTCTTAAAATCGAAAGCCTAATTCACAAATGCCAAACCGACACGTGATAAAAGAACCGAGTAAAAACCAATATTTTAAGAAACTTTTAAGGGGAGTGATTAAGCATGATTTTTTACAAAAGAATGTCGAAGAAAGAGAGTGTAAAAAGCAGTAAAATAGTGCTTGAAATCGTAACCTTTTTACAAAAGAATGTCGAAGAAAGAGAGTGTAAAAAGCAGTAAAATAGTGCTTGAAATCGTAACCTAATTCGCAAACCCCAAACCGGGACGTTTGAAAAACGTGCTAAATAAACCGAGTAACTATCCATGTTTCTAAAAACTTTTATGGCGAATGATTAGGCATGATGATTTCTAATAGAGGGTCGAAGAAACGGAGTGTATAAAGCAGGAAAAATGTGCTTAAAATTGAAACCCTGTTTCGTAAACCCCGAACGTGGGCTTTTGAAACACGTGCTATAAAAAACGAGTAACTGTGAATGTTTTCCAAAACTTTTGTGGGGAATGATTAGGCCTGATGATTTAAAATGGAAGAAACGGAGTGTATAAAGCAGCAATAAATTTCTTAAAATCGAAAGCCTAATTCACAAACGCCAAACCGACACGTGCTAAAAAAACCGAGTAACAGTCCATATTTTAAGAAACTTTTAAGGGGAGTGATTAAGCATGATTTTTTACAAAAGAATGTCGAAGAAAGAGAGTGTATAAAGCAGTAAAATAGTGCTTGAAATCGTAACCCTAATTCGCAAACCCCAAACCGGGACGTTTGAAAAACGTGCTAAAAAAACCGAGTAACTATCCATGTTTCTCAAAACTTTTATGGCGAATGATTAGGCATGATGATTTCTAATAGAGGGTCGAAGAAACGGAGTGTATAAAGCAGGAAAAATGTGCTTAAAATTGAAACCCTGTTTCGTAAACCCCGAATGTGGGCTTTTGAAACAAGTGCTATAAAAAACGAGTAACTGTGAATGTTTAACAAAACTTTTGTGGGGAATGATTAGGCCAGATGATTTAAAATTTAAGAAACGGAGTGTATAAAGCAACAATAAATTTCTTAAAATTGAAAGCCTAATTCACAAACGCCAAACCGACACGTGCTAAAAAAACCGAGTAACAGTCCATATTTTAAGAAACTTTTAAGGGGAGTGATTAAGCATGATTTTTTACAAAAGAATGTCGAAGAAAGAGAGTGTATAAAGCAGTAAAATAGTGCTTGAAATCGTAACCCTAATTCGCAAACCCCAAACCGGGACGTTTGAAAAACGTGCTAAAAAAACCGAGTAACTATCCATGTTTCTCAAAACTTTTATGGCGAATGATTAGGCATGATGATTTCTAATAGAGGGTCGAATAAACGGAGTGTATAAAGCAGGAAAAATGTGCTTAAAATTGAAACCCTGTTTCGTAAACCCCGAACGTGGGCTTTTGAAACAAGTGCTATAAAAAAAACGAGTAACTGTGAATGTTTTCCAAAACTTTTGTGGGGAATGATTAGGCCAGATGATTTAAAATGGAAGAAACGGAGTGTATAAAGCAGCAATAAATTTCTTAAAATCGAAAGCCTAATTCACAAACGCCAAACCGACACGTGCTAAAAAAACCGAGTAACAGTCCATATTTTAAGAAACTTTTAAGGGGAGTGATTAAGCATGATTTTTTACAAAAGAATGTCGAAGAAAGAGAGTGTATAAAGCAGTAAAATAGTGCTTGAAATCGTAACCCTAATTCGCAAACCCCAAACCGGGACGTTTGAAAAACGTGCTAAAAAAACCGAGTAACTATCCATGTTTCTCAAAACTTTTATGGCGAATGATTAGGCATGATGATTTCTAATAGAGGGTCGAAGAAACGGAGTGTATAAAGCAGGAAAAATGTGCTTAAAATTGAAACCCTGTTTCGTAAACCCCGAACGTGGGCTTTTGAAACACGTGCTATAAAAAACGAGTAACTGTGAATGTTATCCAAAACTTTTGTGGGGAATGATTAGGCCTAATGATTCAAAATGGAAGAAACGGAGTGTATAAAGCAGCAAGAAATTTCTTAAAATCGAAAGCCTAATTCACAAACGCCAAACCGACACGTGATAAAAGAACCGAGTAAAAGTCAATATTTTAAGAAACTTTTAAGGGGAGTGATTAAGCATGATTTTTTACAAAAGAATGTCGAAGAAACAGAGTGTATAAAGAAGATAAATAGTGCTTGAAATCGTAACCCTAATTCGCAAACCCCAAACCGGAACGTTTGAAAAACGTGCTAAATAAACCGAGTAACTATCCATGTTTCTCAAAACTTTTATGGCGAATGATTAGACATGATGATTTGTAATAGAGGGTCGAAGAAATGGAGTGTATAAAGCAGGAAAAATGTGCTTAAAATTGAAACCCTGTTTCGTAAACCCCGAACGTGGGCTTTTGAAACAAGTGCTATAAAAAACGAGTAACTGTGAATGTTTTCCAAAACTTTTGTGGGGAATGATTAGGCCTGATGATTTAAAATGGAAGAAACGGAGTGTATAAAGCAGCAATAAATTTCTTAAAATCGAAAGCCTAATTCACAAACGCCAAACCGACACGTGCTAAAAAAACCGAGTAACAGTCCATATTTTAAGAAACTTTTAAGGGGAGTGATTAAGCATGATTTTTTACAAAAGAATGTCGAAGAAAGAGAGTGTATAAAGCAGTAAAATAGTGCTTGAAATCGTAACCCTAATTCGCAAACCCCAAACCGGGACGTTTGAAAAACGTGCTAAAAAAACCGAGTAACTATCCATGTTTCTCAAAACTTTTATGGCGAATGATTAGGCATGATGATTTCTAATAGAGGGTCGAAGAAACGGAGTGTATAAAGCAGGAAAAATGTGCTTAAAATTGAAACCCTGTTTCGTAAACCCCGAACGTGGGCTTTTGAAACACGTGCTATAAAAAACGAGTAACTGTGAATGTTTTCCAAAACTTTTGTGGGTAATGATTAGGCCAGATGATTTAAAATTTAAGAAACGGAGTGTATAAAGCAGCAATAAATTTCTTAAAATCGAAAGCCTAATTCACAAACGCCAAACCGACACGTGCTAAAAAAACCGAGTAACAGTCCATATTTTAAGAAACTTTTAAGGGGAGTGATTAAGCATGATTTTTTACAAAAGAATGTCGAAGAAACAGAGTGTATAAAGAAGATAAATAGTGCTTGAAATCGTAACCCTAATTCGCAAACCCCAAACCGGGATGTTTGAAAAACGTGCTAAATAAACCGAGTAACTATCCATGTTTCTCAAAACTTTTATGGCGAATGATTAGGCATGATGATTTCTAATAGAGGGTCGAAGAAACGGAGTGTATAAAGCAGGAAAAATGTGCTTAAAATTGAAACCCTGTTTCGTAAACCCCGAACGTGGGCTTTTGAAACACGTGCTATAAAAAACGAGTAACTGTGAATGTTTTCCAAAACTTTTGTGGGGAATGATTAGGCCTGATGATTTAAAATGGAAGAAACGGAGTGTATAAAGCAGCAATAAATTTCTTAAAATCGAAAGCCTAATTCACAAACGCCAAACCGACACGTGCTAAAAAAACCGAGTAACAGTCCATATTTTAAGAAACTTTTAAGGGTTGTGATTAAGCATGATTTTTTACAAAAGAATGTCGAAGAAAGAGAATGTATAAAGCAGTAAAATAGTGCTTGAAATCATAACCCTAATTCGCAAACCCCAAACCGGGATGTTTGAAAAACGTGCTAAATAAACCGAGTAACTATCCATGTTTCTCAAAACTTTTATGGCGAATGATTAGGCATGATGATTTCTAATAGAGGGTCGAAGAAACGGAGTGTATAAAGCACGAAAAATGTGCTTAAAATTGAAACCCTGTTTCGTAAACCCCGAACGTGGGCTTTTGAAACACGTGCTATAAAAAACGAGTAACTGTGAATGTTTTCCAAAACTTTTGTGGGGAATGATTAGGCCTAATGATTCAAAATGGAAGAAACGGAGTGTATAAAGAAGCAAGAATTTTCTTAAAATCGAAAGCCTAATGCACAAACGCCAAACCGACACGTGATAAAAGAACCGAGTAAAAGTCTATATTTTCAGAAACTTTTAAGGGGAGTGATTAAGCATGATTTTTTACAAAAGAATGTCGAAGAAACAGAGTGTATAAAGAAGATAAATAGTGCTTGAAATCGTAACCCTAATTCGCAAACCCCAAACCGGGACGTTTGAAAAACGTGCTAAATAAACCGAGTAACTATCCATGTTTCTCAAAACTTTAATGGCGAATGATTAGGCATGATGATTTCTAATAGAGGGTCGAAGAAATGGAGTGTATAAAGCAGGAAAAATGTGCTTAAAATTGAAACCCTGTTTCGTAAACCCCGAACGTGGGCTTTTGAAACAAGTGCTATAAAAAACGAGTAACTGTGAATGTTTTCCAAAACTTTTGTGGGTAATGATTAGGCCAGATGATTTAAAATTTAAGAAACGGAGTGTATAAAGCGGCAATAAATTTCTTAAAATCGAAAGCCTAATTCACAAACGCCAAACCGACACGTGCTAAAAAAACCGAGTAACAGTCCATAGTTTAAGAAACTTTTAAGGGGAGTGATTAAGCATGATTTTTTACAAAAGAATGTCGAAGAAAGAGAGTGTATAAAGCAGTAAAATAGTGCTTGAAATCGTAACCCTAATTCGCAAACCCCAAACCGGGACGTTTGAAAAACGTGCTAAAAAAACCGAGTAACTATCCATGTTTCTCAAAACTTTTATGGCGAATGATTAGGCATGATGATTTCTAATTGAGGGTCGAAGAAATGGAGTGTATAAAGCAGGAAAAATGTGCTTAAAATTGAAACCCTGTTTCGTAAACCCCGAACGTGGGCTTTTGAAACAAGTGCTATAAAAAACGAGTAACTGTGAATGTTTTCCAAAACTTTTGTGGGGAATGATTAGGCCTGATGATTTAAAATGGAAGAAACGGAGTGTATAAAGCAGCAATAAATTTCTTAAAATCGAAAGCCTAATTCACAAACGCCAAACCGACACGTGCTAAAAAAACCGAGTAACAGTCCATATTTTAAGAAACTTTTAAGGGGAGTGATTAAGCATGATTTTTTACAAAAGAATGTCGAAGAAAGAGAGTGTATAAAGCAGTAAAATAGTGCTTGAAATCGTAACCCTAATTCGCAAACCCCAAACCGGGACGTTTGAAAAACGTGCTAAATAAACCGAGTAACTATCCATGTTTCTCAAAACTTTTATGGCGAATGATTAGGCATGATGCTTTCTAATAGAGGGTCGAAGAAACGGAGTGTATAAAGCAGGAAAAATGTGCTTAAAATTGAAACCCTGTTTCGTAAAGCCCGAACGTGGGCTTTTGAAACAAGTGCTATAAAAAAAACGAGTAACTGTGAATGTTTTCCAAAACTTTTGTGGGGAATGATTAGGCCAGATGATTTAAAATTTAAGAAACGGAGTGTATAAAGCAACAATAAATTTCTTAAAATCTAAAGCCTAATTCACAAACGCCAAACCGACACGTGCTAAAAAAACCGAGTAACTATCCATGTTTCTCAAAACTTTTATGGCGAATGATTAGGCATGATGATTTCTAATAGAGGGTCGAAGAAATGGAGTGTATAAAGCAGGAAAAATGTGCTTAAAATTGAAACCCTGTTTCGTAAACCCCGAACGTGGGCTTTTGAAAGACGTGCTATAAAAAACGAGTAACTGTGAATGTTTTCCAAAACTTTTTTGGGGAATGATTAGGCCTGATGATTTAAAATGGAAGAAACGGAGTGTATAAAGCAGCAATAAATTTCTTAAAATCGAAAGCCTAATTCACAAACGCCAAACCGACACGTGCTAAACCGAGTAACAGTCCATATTTTAAGAAACTTTTAAGGGGAGTGATTAAGCATGATTTTTTACAAAAGAATGTCGAAGAAAGAGAGTGTATAAAGCAGTAAAATAGTGCTTGAAATCGTAACCCTA
>NW_019273084.1:0-7638 GCF_002738345.1 Cucurbita maxima
CACACTTTTCGGTGTCTGACTCTGATACCATTTGTAATAACTCAAGCCCATCGCTAGTAGATGTTGTCCGTATTGGCTTGTTACGTATCGCCGTCAGGTCCATAGTTTTAAAATGCGTCTACTAGAAGAGAGCTTTTCACACCCTGGTAGAGAATGCTTCGTTCCTCTCTACAACCAATGTGGGATCTCACAATTCACCCCCTTTGAGACCAGCTTTCATGGCTTTTATACTATTTGTAACAGCCCAAGCCAGATCTCATAATCCACCCCCTTTAGGGGCCAGCTTTCATGGATTTCTACACCCTTAATGTTTCGTTCCCCTCTCCAACCGATGTGGGATCTCACAATCCACCCCTTTGGGCCCAGCTTTCTCGTTGGCACACCGCCCAGTGTCTAACTCTGATACCATCTGTAATCGCCCAAGCCTACTGCTAATAGATATTGTCCGCTTTGACTCGTTACATATCGCTGCCAACCTCATGGTTTTAAAACACGTCTACTAAGGAGAGATTTCTATACCCTAATAAGGAATGTTTCGTTTCCCTCTACAACCGATGTGGGATCTCACAATGCACTCATCTTGGGGGCCTAACATTCTTGCTGGCAGACAACCCAGTGTTTAGCTCTGATACCATTTGTAACAACCCAAACTCATCGTTAGTAAATATTGTTCACTTTGGCCCATTACTTATCGTCGTCAGCCTCACGGTTATAGAATGTGTCTAGTAGGGAGAGGTTTCCACACTCTTATAAGGAATAATTCGTTTCTCTCTCCAACCAATATGGGATCCGATGGATTAAACAAAAACCTTTTAACCAAAAGTTTAAGGTAATAAACTTGAGCAAACCTGTCGTAGATGACAACACTGAGGAGCATGGAGATGGTGACAAAGGCAGATAAACTGGCAGGAGGGATTTGGAAGTGGCTACCTACGCTTCTGTCAAGAGTGGTGCCTTGCTTGATGAAAAGGGTGTGCGTTTGAGCCAACATAGTGCTTGGAATGAACGTGCAGACAAGAATTGGGATCATTTTCAGTATCTGCTTTGTCTCTTCCACTTGGGTCACTGAACATAGCTTCCATGGTTCAGTTGAACCTGTTCTTATAGCAGCCTTGTTCAGGAACCTACATATAACATTCAATCATCCAACCCGGCGTGTATATAAGTGTAATAGTCCAAGCCCACCGTTAGCAAATACTATCTTCTTTGAGCTTTTCCTTTTGAAGGCTTCCCCTCAAGGTTTTAAAACGCGTTTGCCAGGAAGAGTTAGGAATACTTCGTTCCTCTCTTCAACCGATGTAGGATCTCACAATCCACCCCTTTGGAGGGCTCAGCATCCTCGCTGCCACATCGTCCACTGACTTACTTTGATACCATTTGTAACAGCCCAAGCTCACCGTGAGCCGATACTATTCTCTTTGGGTTTTCTTTTCATACTTCCCTTCAAGGTTTTAAAACGAGTATGCTAGAAAAAAGTTTTCACACCCTTATCAAAAATGTTTTGTTTAACTCTTGAACCGATGTGAGATCTTACAATCCACCTATTATAAGAAATACTTAGTTTTAAAGCCTATAAATCTCGGAAGAAAAAGCTCAAAGAAGACAATATCTACTAGCGGTGGCTTAAACCTTTACAGTAAGAGAGAACAATGGTCACCTCAACGATGAAGTGGAGTCGATCCGAAAAGCTCGTTCCACGGAGTACTTTTCAAAATCAAGCTCATGAAGTTCTTTTGGGTCATTAGGAAGAGGAAGCCTCCAATTCCTAGCAGCAGCAACAATGACATTAGCCATTCTAGTGAAGGGGCTGCCTCTGGGGAGCCTGTGTCTGTAAAAGGGAGTGCCAGCCACAAATATGAGAATGGAAACAGCAAGGCCAATAGTGGGTAGGCCATAGCCCAAGCTCCACCCCACATTGTCCTGAATGTAAACCACACCGGTGGTGGCAAATAGACTGCCAAAGAAGATACTGAACATCCACCAGTTGAAGAAGGACAGCTTTTGTGCCTTCTCTTTTGGATGGAAATCGTCGAATTGGTCGGCTCCGATCGTCGAGATGTTCGGCTTTGTCCCGCCGGTGCCAAGAGCTAGAATGTAGAGTGCACCGAAGAAAACCGCAAGCTGGAGTTTCGAGGCTTGCTTGCAGTTTCCTTTGTTGACTTCTAAACATGGTGGCGGTTTTAAACTCGGTATTGACACTGCTAAAGTTAGAAGTCCCATCGCCTGTGAATTCAATAATATTATATATCTTAATTAGTTGAGTTTATTAAAAAATATATTTTTTTTTTATTAAAATAATGCTCAATTTTGTTTTAATAATATAAAAAAAAAATTAAAGAATTAAAGCAGTTTATTGACATGCATAGTTGTAGCTCGTAATGGAATAAGTTGGAATAAATATTTTACATTATATTTAAAAAAAAATTAAGAGGTAATATAATATTTTTAGACCATTATGTCCCTCTCCTAGAGGCACGATTTCTTTGTCCCTTTACTAGAGACACTCTTTCTCGAAACCATAAAATAAAAAAATAATGACTCAGCATACCCTTCTAGTTGTGTCTATTTAGTTTTCTATTTATAAAAAGATGGAAATGACTGAAATATTAGAACATACCATTAGACATATGGTCGAGGCGATCATAAAGGTCCGATACCGACCGAGATGAGCGTCCGCAATGTAAGCTCCCAAGATGGGCATTATCCAAACAGTTCCAGACCAATTGGTGACATTATTAGCCGATGCTACGGTGCCTTGATGCAGCTTCCTTGTCAAGTATAATATTAGATTTGTCGATATTCCATGATACGCCATCCGTTCGAATACTTCATATACTGTCATTAATCCACAACAAAAAAGTCAATTCCCATTCAACCGTATAGACGCTTATGACCTCTTCTCTGTTGGATGATGAAAGTCCCACATCGGTTAATTTAGGGAATGGTCATAGGTTTAATCTAAGAATACAAACTCCATTGGAATTGAGGCCTTTTGGGAAGCCCAAAGCAAAGCCATGAGAGCTTATGCTCAAAGTTGACAATATCATACCATTGTGGAGAGTCGTGTTCGTCTAAATATGCGACAGGGTATTGTAAGTGGCAGAGTGGCCTTGCTGCCACGATCCACTGAGATTCAGCCCTTCGTCGCTCCGATTAATTTTTTATGTTCAAAGTGGACAATATTATACCATTGTGGAGAGTCGTGTTCGTCTAACATGGTATCAGAGTCATGCCCTAAACTTAGCCGTGCCAATAGATTGACAAATCCTTAAATGTCGAACAAAGGACTCCAAAAGGAGTCAAGCCTCCTCGAAGGTACGAAGGCAGTAAAAAATGACTAAGACTCCAAAGGAGTCGAGCCTCGATTAAGGGGAGGCGTGCTTTGTTCGAGGGGAGGTGTTGGATGATGAAAGTCCCACATCGGCTAATTTAGGGAATGATCATGGGTTTATAAGTGAGGAATACTAACTTCATTGGTATGAGGCCTTTTGGGAAGCCCAAAGCAAAGCCATGAGAGCTTATGCTCAAAGTGGACAATATTATACCATTGTGGAGAGTCGTGTTCGTCTAACACTCTCAATGACGGAGAAACAGGTACATAGAAGAAGAACGAGAGAAAATTGTTACCAACGATGAAGGAGCAAGCTTTCCAACAGCCGGTCTTGGAGCGGAGGACGGGATTAGCATGGAGATCGACGGTTCCATCTTTGGTGTAGCCGTCGAGGCCAGTTTCTTGTACGGACGCCATTAATGGAGACGTAGAGATCTCAAGCTATCCCTTGGGTTCCAGAAATGTTGAGTTTGCTTGAAACTTGACCCTTTTATATACGCATCCATCCACCAAACACTCAAAAATATTTTTTTATTAAATTAAAATTACTTTTAAAAATCATTCTTTCCTTTACACTATAAACTTTACAAAATAGTATTCGTATCTTAAATTTTAAAAATAAAAATAAATTTAATAACTCAATTTTTTTTTACTCGCTCCTTTAACCTCATTGAGACTTTCGATTAATTCAGAGAATGATCATGGTAAAAACTTAGTCATATATCATGGTATTAGAGTCATGCCCTAAAAACTTAGCCATATCAATAAAATCATCAAATGTTGAATAAAGGACTCCAAAAGAAAGGAGTCAATGCTCCTTGAAAGTATAGTAAAACATGTCCAAGACTCCAAAAAGAGAAAGGAGTCTAGCCTTGATTAAGGGAAGACGAACTTTGGCGATGAGAACTTAGGCTCAAAGTGGACAATATTATACCATTGTGAAAAGTCGTGTTCATCTAACATTTATCACCACACTTTTCCCTTCTCCGTTTTTTTCACTCTTCTTAAATATATATATATATATATATATATAAAATATATATATATATAAATATAAGAAATTTGAGTATCCAAATAATCAATAAAATTACTTTATTTTCATTTTTTTTTTCACATTATTACTAAAAAATACATTTATTATGTATAATTATTAAATAATTCTATAAATCGATTCCTTAACAAGTACAAATTAAATTAATTATTTACATTCTGCGTGGCTTTAACAAGTTTGGAAGGGATCGAAAAACTCTAATTAAATATTAATTATCGAATAATATGAGATGGCTTTATCATAGATATTAAACGTGAACAATAATTATAAGAATATTTCCAAAATCCAAACTAAAAATTACAAAATTAACGTTAATCCATCTCAAAAAGAATGATTATAAAATTCACAATTTATATTTTCGATTTTTTTTTGCCCCAACTTCTCTAAATTGATAATTTAAAAATAAAATTGAGTCCTATCGTAATTTTAACGGTATTAATTAGCTATTTCAACTTAACGTGTGAGATATTTTAAAACAGACAAGTGGGTAATTATAAAAATATATAACGATCATAATTTTTGCTGTACTAACAGTTCTTACTTACCATGTGAGATGATTTAAAAACGACAAGTGGGTACAAAATTATGTTTTGTTTAGAAGACATCGATATTAGAATTACGCATTTTTTTAATGAAAATTTTAGTCTATAGTTTAAACGACCTGTCACATAGAGGAAAGAAAAGGTGACTATTAAAGATAATTATAGCATGGTAAGATTGGTCAACGATTAAGACCAGTGCTGATTTATTTATTTTTTAATTTTGAAGCCTAAATTAAAGCAAAAGTCATACACAAAGTTTACTTTTATGAGAAAAAGGCATCCATTTTTCGTTTTTTGTTTTTTGTTTTGGTCGTTTTGTAGCTGAGAGTTGACTTAAAAGTCAGCTGGAAGCAAGACCATGATAAAAGGAGGGAAAAAAGGCTCCAAGTTGGGTGTTATTTATAATTTTCAAAATTAAAAATATATATATATTTTCGAGGTAGCTTTGAAGGGGAAAAATATGGATAATTATTGTACTTTGATTAATTTTTATTATAATTATATATTTTTTATTTTCATGTTGAGTGTTTACTTTGGAAACATATTCTTTAAATTGGGATTTTTTTTAAAAAAACTTAAATCTTATTATTATTATTATTTTTAATTTAGTTGACATTTCTTTAAAAATTGTTTAGTGTTTTGTTTAAAAAAAAAATTATTTTTCTTTAAAAATTAATTTAAAAACAAATATTTGGACGAGGGATAGCGCGTGATTGTAAATAAAATACTTGATTTTTTTTTGTGAAGATTTGAGCTATTCAATCCAAATCATAAAAGTTGAGTTCGGTGAGATTTTTTTTTTTTCGATTTGGGTTGAGTTAAAAGTTCTGAATAGTTGTTATAATCCTAGGACTAAGTTAGTTGAACGAGAAAATTATTGGGTTAAAATTGATGGTAAAAATTCATTGGACCATAATCGTGAACATGTATTTTGTTGGTATTTGATATTATAGATTATCGGTAGAGGTGTTCGTGAGTTAAGTTTGATCAGGTTGATATATTATTTAGGCTGCGTTGAAATGGTTCGAGGATTGTTAAAGAATAAATAATTAAGGAATTAAATATTAACAAACAATTATGAAACTAAATAATTAAGATAAATATATATATATAACAATAAACTTAAATTGTGATATTGTAATTTAAAATTAATTATCCTTTTAAGGTTCAGTTTTGTAAAATAATTTAAATAACTTAAAATATTTGGCCAACTTATCAACGGTGCGGGGATAGCTCAGTTGGGAGAGCGTCAGACTGAAGATCTGAAGGTCGCGTGTTCGATCCACGCTCACCGCATAAATTATTTTCTTTTTATCTAGTACTTGAGGCTATTGGGCTTTGAAGAAGCAAAAGCTTGGCCCATTTGTTTTGTGGATAAGGCCTACTTTTTCGTGTTATGGGCCTATACCAGCGTCTAAATCCGGCCCTTAATGAGCCTTGAGGAAACAAGAGGGCAGGCCCATTAAGCAATGACCTTACAACATTGCCTTCTGCTATTAAAACCCTAGAATCCTCGTTCTTGCATTTCTCCATCGCTGTAAACCCTTTCACGGTCGCCTTCTATGGCGTTATCCCTTCTTCGAGTTATGGCTTCCGCCTCCCCCTCCTCCGCTCGCCTCCCTCTTGCTCATAAACGCCTCTTCTCCGCCTCTAAATCTCTTACACGTCCTCCTTCTCCTCCATCTCTCAATCTCGCCCGTCGATCTCTTCCTCTGCTTTCCCATTCCGTTCGATCCACAACGTGCGCCCCCTGGCTTACCTCGATTCGTTGCCGTGTTAATCGGTCTGGTAACTCCGGTTACGCGCCTCTTAACTCAAACTCCAACTTCAGTGATCGTCCACCCACTGAGATGGCGCCACTTTTCCCTGGCTGTGACTATGAGCATTGGCTCATCGTGATGGACAAGCCTGGTGGTGAGGGTGCCTCTAAGCAACAGATGATTGACTGCTACGTTCAGACCCTCGCTAAAGTTCTTGGCAGGTACTTGGAAGGATATAATGTTTTTTTTCTTCTTAATTTGGTTGCGTGTTTACGCTGATTTCGGCTGTGTTTTGTGATTTCAACAGTGAAGAGGAAGCGAAGAAGAAGATTTATAATGTTTCTTGTGAGAGGTATTTTGGATTTGGGTGTGAGATTGATGAAGAGACCTCCAATAAGCTTGAGGGTATGTGTTATGATCTTTAAATTTCTTCATGTGCCCTAACATACAGACCGTCGTTTCCTTTCTCGCACTCTAGTAATTTATGTTGCATTTGCACTTATCATATTGAAATTGTGAAGCTTGTACCAATGATTTTTGTTTGAATCTTTGCGAACAGGCTTGCCTGGTGTTCTCTTTGTTCTTCCTGATTCTTACGTCGACCCTGAGTATAAAGACTATGGGGGTAAGCATATGATGCTTTAAATGTTTTGTTTTTTGCTGTTCATTAAAAACCCAATCAAAGAATTCTTGACAGTCAATGACTTTGATATCTAGGAGGTTCATCTTGGCAAAGTTGCTTTCAATAAGTTGTTTGCTTTACAGATGAAACATGATCTATGTTTATATCATTCGTAGATTTGCATTCTGGCTAACCATCTTTGATCTTATGTTCACATTTTATAAATATGCTCATGATAGCTTAAGAAATGCGTGAAACATGATTTTGGACTTAAATAAGATAAGCTATGATAGAGTCCATCTTGGCAAAGCTAAATCAGCCTTTTAGCAATG
>NW_019273085.1:0-239 GCF_002738345.1 Cucurbita maxima
ATTCTAAATCATCAAGCCTAATCATTCCTCACAAAACTTTCGAAAAACGTCGACCGTGACTCGGTTTTTTTAGCACAAACTTCAAACGTCCCAGATTTGAGTTTTCGAAGTAGGGTTCGATTTGAAGAATTTTTTTACTGTTTTATGCACTCTGTTTCTTCGAAATGATATTCTAAATCATCAAGCCTAATCATTCCTCACAAAACTCTCGAAAAACGTCGACCGTGACTCGGTTTTTT
>NW_019273085.1:449-7636 GCF_002738345.1 Cucurbita maxima
CATTTTTTTACTGTTTTATGCACTCTGTTTCTTTGAAATGATATTCTAAATCATCAAGCCTAATCATTCCTTACAAAACTCTCGAAAAACGTCGACCGTGACTCGGTTTTTTTAACACAAACTTCAAACGTCCCATATTTGAGTTTCCGAAGTAGGGTTTGATTTGAAGCATTTTTTTACTGTTTTATNAAACTTCAAACGTCCCATATTTGAGTTTCCGAAGTAGGGTTTGATTTGAAGCATTTTTTTACTGTTTCATGCACTCTGTTTGTTCGAAATTATATTCTAAATCATCAAGCCTAATCATTCCTCACAAAACTTTCGAAAAACATCGACCGTGACTCGGTTTTTTTAGCACAAACTTCAAACGTCCCAGATTTGAGTTTACGAAGTAGGGTTCGTTTCGAAGCACTCTTATACTATTTTATGCACTCTGTTTCTTCGAAATTATATTCTAAATCATCAAGCCTAATCATTCCTCACAAAACTTTCGAAAAACATCGACCGTGACTCGATTTTTTTAGAACAAACTTCAAACGTCCCAGATTTGGGTTTCCGAAGTAGGGTTCGATTTGAAGCATTTTTTTTACTGTTTTATGCACTCTGTTTCTTCGAAATTATATTCTAAATCATCAAGCCTGATCATTCCTCACAAAACTTTCGAAAAACGTCGACCGTGACTCGGTTTTTTTAGCACAAACTTCAAACGTCCCATATTTGGGATTCTTAAGTAGGGTTCGTTTCGAAGCACTCTTATACTATTTTATGCACTCTGTTTCTTCGAAATTATATTCTAAATCATCAAGCCTAATCATTCCTCACAAAACTTTCGAAAAACGTCGACCGGGGCTGGGTTTTTTTAGCACAAACTTCAAACGTCCCACTTTTGGGTTTCCGAAGTAGGGTTCGATTTGAAGCATTTTTTTACTGTTTTATGCACTCTGTTTCTTCGAAATGATATTCTAAATCATCAAGCCTAATCATTCCTCACAAAACTCTCGAAAAACTCTGTTTCTTCGAAATGATATTCTAAATCATCAAGCCTAATCATTCCTCACAAAACTCTCGAAAAACATCGACCGTGACTCGGTTTTTTTAGCACAAACTTCAAACGTCCCAGATTTACGTTTCCGAAGTAGGGTTCGATTTGAAGAATTTTTTTACTGTTTTATGCACTCTGTTTCTTCGAAATGATGTTCTAAATCATCAAGCCTAATCATTCCTCACAAAACTCTCGAAAAACGTCGACCGTGACTCGGTTTTTTTAGAACAAACTTCAAATGTCCCAGATTTGGGTTTACGAAGTAGGGTTCGATTTGAAGAACTCTTATACTATTTTATGCACTCTGTTTCTTCGAAATTATATTCTAAATCATCAAGCCTAATCATTCCTCACAAAACTCTCGAAAAACGTCGACCGTGACTCGGTTTTTTTAACACAAACTTAAAACGTCCCATATTTGAGTTTCCGAAGTAGGGTTCGATTAGAAGCATTTTTTTACTGTTTTATGCACTCTGTTTCTTCGAAATTATATTCTAAATCATCAAGCCTAATCATTCCTCACAAAACTTTCGAAAAACGTCGACCGTGACTCGGTTTTTTTAGCACAAACTTCAAACGTCCCAGATTTGGGTTTCCGAAGTAGGGTTCGATTTGAAGCATTTTTTTACTGTTTTATGCACTCTGTTTCTTCGAAATTATATTCTAAATCATCAAGCCTAATCATTCCTCACAAAACTTTCGAAAAACGTCGACCGTGACTCGGTTTTTTTAGCACAAACTTCAAACGTCCCAGATTTGGGTTTCCGAAGTAGGGTTCGATTTGAAGCATTTTTTTACTGTTTTATGCACTCTGTTTCTTCGAAATTATATTCTAAATCATCAAGCCTAATCATTCCTCACAAAACTTTCGAAAAACGTCGACCGTGACTCGGTTTTTTTAGCACAAACTTCAAACGTCCCAGATTTGGGTTTCCGAAGTAGGGTTCGATTTGAAGCATTTTTTTACTGTTTTATGCACTCTGTTTCTTCGAAATTATATTCTAAATCATCAAGCCTAATCATTCCTCACAAAACTTTCGAAAAACGTCGACCGTGACTCGGTTTTTTTAGCACAAACTTCAAACGTCCCAGATTTGGGTTTCCGAAGTAGGGTTCGATTTGAAGCATTTTTTTACTGTTTTATGCACTCTGTTTCTTCGAAATTATATTCTAAATCATCAAGCCTAATCATTCCTCACAAAACTTTCGAAAAACGTCGACCGTGACTCGGTTTTTTTAGCACAAACTTCAAACGTCCCAGATTTGGGTTTCCGAAGTAGGGTTCGATTTGAAGCATTTTTTTACTGTTTTATGCACTCTGTTTCTTCGAAATTATATTCTAAATCATCAAGCCTAATCATTCCTCACAAAACTTTCGAAAAACGTCGACCGTGACTCGGTTTTTTTAGCACAAACTTCAAACGTCCCAGATTTGGGTTTCCGAAGTAGGGTTCGATTTGAAGCATTTTTTTACTGTTTTATGCACTCTGTTTCTTCGAAATTATATTCTAAATCATCAAGCCTAATCATTCCTCACAAAACTTTCGAAAAACGTCGACCGTGACTCGGTTTTTTTAGCACAAACTTCAAACGTCCCAGATTTGGGTTTCCGAAGTAGGGTTCGATTTGAAGCATTTTTTTACTGTTTTATGCACTCTGTTTCTTCGAAATTATATTCTAAATCATCAAGCCTAATCATTCCTCACAAAACTTTCGAAAAACGTCGACCGTGACTCGGTTTTTTTAGCACAAACTTCAAACGTCCCAGATTTGGGTTTCCGAAGTAGGGTTCGATTTGAAGCATTTTTTTACTGTTTTATGCACTCTGTTTCTTCGAAATTATATTCTAAATCATCAAGCCTAATCATTCCTCACAAAACTTTCGAAAAACGTCGACCGTGACTCGGTTTTTTTAGCACAAACTTCAAACGTCCCAGATTTGGGTTTCCGAAGTAGGGTTCGATTTGAAGCATTTTTTTACTGTTTTATGCACTCTGTTTCTTCGAAATTATATTCTAAATCATCAAGCCTAATCATTCCTCACAAAACTTTCGAAAAACGTCGACCGTGACTCGGTTTTTTTAGCACAAACTTCAAACGTCCCAGATTTGGGTTTCCGAAGTAGGGTTCGATTTGAAGCATTTTTTTACTGTTTTATGCACTCTGTTTCTTCGAAATTATATTCTAAATCATCAAGCCTAATCATTCCTCACAAAACTTTCGAAAAACGTCGACCGTGACTCGGTTTTTTTAGCACAAACTTCAAACGTCCCAGATTTGGGTTTCCGAAGTAGGGTTCGATTTGAAGCATTTTTTTACTGTTTTATGCACTCTGTTTCTTCGAAATTATATTCTAAATCATCAAGCCTAATCATTCCTCACAAAACTTTCGAAAAACGTCGACCGTGACTCGGTTTTTTTAGCACAAACTTCAAACGTCCCAGATTTGGGTTTCCGAAGTAGGGTTCGATTTGAAGCATTTTTTTACTGTTTTATGCACTCTGTTTCTTCGAAATTATATTCTAAATCATCAAGCCTAATCATTCCTCACAAAACTTTCGAAAAACGTCGACCGTGACTCGGTTTTTTTAGCACAAACTTCAAACGTCCCAGATTTGGGTTTCCGAAGTAGGGTTCGATTTGAAGCATTTTTTTACTGTTTTATGCACTCTGTTTCTTCGAAATTATATTCTAAATCATCAAGCCTAATCATTCCTCACAAAACTTTCGAAAAACGTCGACCGTGACTCGGTTTTTTTAGCACAAACTTCAAACGTCCCAGATTTGGGTTTCCGAAGTAGGGTTCGATTTGAAGCATTTTTTTACTGTTTTATGCACTCTGTTTCTTCGAAATTATATTCTAAATCATCAAGCCTAATCATTCCTCACAAAACTTTCGAAAAACGTCGACCGTGACTCGGTTTTTTTAGCACAAACTTCAAACGTCCCAGATTTGGGTTTCCGAAGTAGGGTTCGATTTGAAGCATTTTTTTACTGTTTTATGCACTCTGTTTCTTCGAAATTATATTCTAAATCATCAAGCCTAATCATTCCTCACAAAACTTTCGAAAAACGTCGACCGTGACTCGGTTTTTTTAGCACAAACTTCAAACGTCCCAGATTTGGGTTTCCGAAGTAGGGTTCGATTTGAAGCATTTTTTTACTGTTTTATGCACTCTGTTTCTTCGAAATTATATTCTAAATCATCAAGCCTAATCATTCCTCACAAAACTTTCGAAAAACGTCGACCGTGACTCGGTTTTTTTAGCACAAACTTCAAACGTCCCAGATTTGGGTTTCCGAAGTAGGGTTCGATTTGAAGCATTTTTTTACTGTTTTATGCACTCTGTTTCTTCGAAATTATATTCTAAATCATCAAGCCTAATCATTCCTCACAAAACTTTCGAAAAACGTCGACCGTGACTCGGTTTTTTTAGCACAAACTTCAAACGTCCCAGATTTGGGTTTCCGAAGTAGGGTTCGATTTGAAGCATTTTTTTACTGTTTTATGCACTCTGTTTCTTCGAAATTATATTCTAAATCATCAAGCCTAATCATTCCTCACAAAACTTTCGAAAAACGTCGACCGTGACTCGGTTTTTTTAGCACAAACTTCAAACGTCCCAGATTTGGGTTTCCGAAGTAGGGTTCGATTTGAAGCATTTTTTTACTGTTTTATGCACTCTGTTTCTTCGAAATTATATTCTAAATCATCAAGCCTAATCATTCCTCACAAAACTTTCGAAAAACGTCGACCGTGACTCGGTTTTTTTAGCACAAACTTCAAACGTCCCAGATTTGGGTTTCCGAAGTAGGGTTCGATTTGAAGCATTTTTTTACTGTTTTATGCACTCTGTTTCTTCGAAATTATATTCTAAATCATCAAGCCTAATCATTCCTCACAAAACTTTCGAAAAACGTCGACCGTGACTCGGTTTTTTTAGCACAAACTTCAAACGTCCCAGATTTGGGTTTCCGAAGTAGGGTTCGATTTGAAGCATTTTTTTACTGTTTTATGCACTCTGTTTCTTCGAAATTATATTCTAAATCATCAAGCCTAATCATTCCTCACAAAACTTTCGAAAAACGTCGACCGTGACTCGGTTTTTTTAGCACAAACTTCAAACGTCCCAGATTTGGGTTTCCGAAGTAGGGTTCGATTTGAAGCATTTTTTTACTGTTTTATGCACTCTGTTTCTTCGAAATTATATTCTAAATCATCAAGCCTAATCATTCCTCACAAAACTTTCGAAAAACGTCGACCGTGACTCGGTTTTTTTAGCACAAACTTCAAACGTCCCAGATTTGGGTTTCCGAAGTAGGGTTCGATTTGAAGCATTTTTTTACTGTTTTATGCACTCTGTTTCTTCGAAATTATATTCTAAATCATCAAGCCTAATCATTCCTCACAAAACTTTCGAAAAACGTCGACCGTGACTCGGTTTTTTTAGCACAAACTTCAAACGTCCCAGATTTGGGTTTCCGAAGTAGGGTTCGATTTGAAGCATTTTTTTACTGTTTTATGCACTCTGTTTCTTCGAAATTATATTCTAAATCATCAAGCCTAATCATTCCTCACAAAACTTTCGAAAAACGTCGACCGTGACTCGGTTTTTTTAGCACAAACTTCAAACGTCCCAGATTTGGGTTTCCGAAGTAGGGTTCGATTTGAAGCATTTTTTTACTGTTTTATGCACTCTGTTTCTTCGAAATTATATTCTAAATCATCAAGCCTAATCATTCCTCACAAAACTTTCGAAAAACGTCGACCGTGACTCGGTTTTTTTAGCACAAACTTCAAACGTCCCAGATTTGGGTTTCCGAAGTAGGGTTCGATTTGAAGCATTTTTTTACTGTTTTATGCACTCTGTTTCTTCGAAATTATATTCTAAATCATCAAGCCTAATCATTCCTCACAAAACTTTCGAAAAACGTCGACCGTGACTCGGTTTTTTTAGCACAAACTTCAAACGTCCCAGATTTGGGTTTCCGAAGTAGGGTTCGATTTGAAGCATTTTTTTACTGTTTTATGCACTCTGTTTCTTCGAAATTATATTCTAAATCATCAAGCCTAATCATTCCTCACAAAACTTTCGAAAAACGTCGACCGTGACTCGGTTTTTTTAGCACAAACTTCAAACGTCCCAGATTTGGGTTTCCGAAGTAGGGTTCGATTTGAAGCATTTTTTTACTGTTTTATGCACTCTGTTTCTTCGAAATTATATTCTAAATCATCAAGCCTAATCATTCCTCACAAAACTTTCGAAAAACGTCGACCGTGACTCGGTTTTTTTAGCACAAACTTCAAACGTCCCAGATTTGGGTTTCCGAAGTAGGGTTCGATTTGAAGCATTTTTTTACTGTTTTATGCACTCTGTTTCTTCGAAATTATATTCTAAATCATCAAGCCTAATCATTCCTCACAAAACTTTCGAAAAACGTCGACCGTGACTCGGTTTTTTTAGCACAAACTTCAAACGTCCCAGATTTGGGTTTCCGAAGTAGGGTTCGATTTGAAGCATTTTTTTACTGTTTTATGCACTCTGTTTCTTCGAAATTATATTCTAAATCATCAAGCCTAATCATTCCTCACAAAACTTTCGAAAAACGTCGACCGTGACTCGGTTTTTTTAGCACAAACTTCAAACGTCCCAGATTTGGGTTTCCGAAGTAGGGTTCGATTTGAAGCATTTTTTTACTGTTTTATGCACTCTGTTTCTTCGAAATTATATTCTAAATCATCAAGCCTAATCATTCCTCACAAAACTTTCGAAAAACGTCGACCGTGACTCGGTTTTTTTAGCACAAACTTCAAACGTCCCAGATTTGGGTTTCCGAAGTAGGGTTCGATTTGAAGCATTTTTTTACTGTTTTATGCACTCTGTTTCTTCGAAATTATATTCTAAATCATCAAGCCTAATCATTCCTCACAAAACTTTCGAAAAACGTCGACCGTGAGTCGGTTTTTTTAGCACAAACTTCAAACGTCCCAGATTTGAGTTTACGAAGTAGGGTTCAATTTGAAGAACTCTTATACTATTTTATGCACTCTGTTTCTTCGAAATTATATTCTAAATCATCAAGCCTAATCATTCCTCACAAAACTTTCGAAAAAAGTCGACCGTGACTCGGTTTTTTTAGCACA
>NW_019273086.1:0-7634 GCF_002738345.1 Cucurbita maxima
TCCAGGAAGTTTGAACCTCGTGATAAAAAAACTGAGTAGCGGTCGGCGTTTTTCGAAATTCCTGCTCGGAGTAATCGGGAATAATGATTTAGAATAGAATTTTGAAGGAATGGAGTGCATAAAACAGGAAAAGAGTGCTTTAAATCGATTCCCTAACCTGGTTAGTTAGAAGTACGTGCTAAAAAAACTGTGTCACGGTCGACGTTTCTCGAAACTTTTGTTGGGAATGTTTAGTTTAGTCTTGATGATTTAGAATAGAATCTCAAAGAAACGGAGTGTAGAAAAATAGTACTTAAAATCGAAACACTAATTTGTGAACCCTAATCCAGGAAGTTTGAACCACGTGATAAAAAAACTAAGTAGCGGTCGGCGTTTTTCCAAATTCCTGCTCGGAGTGATCGGGAATAATGATTTAGAAAAGAATTTTGAAGAAATGGAGTGCATAAAACAGGAAAAGAGTGCTTTAAATCGATCTCTAACCTGGTTACTTTGAAGTACGTGCTAAAAAAACTGAGTAGCGGTCGGCGTTTTTCCAAATTCCTGCTCGGAGTGATCGGGAATAATGATTTAGAAAAGAATTTTGAAGAAATGGAGTGCATAAAACAGGAAAAGAGTGCTTTAAATCGATCTCTAACCTGGTTACTTTGAAGTACGTGCTAAAAAAACTGAGTAGCGGTCGGCGTTTTTCCAAATTCCTGCTCGGAGTGATCGGGAATAATGATTTAGAAAAGAATTTTGAAGAAATGGAGTGCATAAAACAGGAAAAGAGTGCTTTAAATCGATCTCTAACCTGGTTACTTTGAAGTACGTGCTAAAAAAACTGAGTAGCGGTCGGCGTTTTTCCAAATTCCTGCTCGGAGTGATCGGGAATAATGATTTAGAAAAGAATTTTGAAGAAATGGAGTGCATAAAACAGGAAAAGAGTGCTTTAAATCGATCTCTAACCTGGTTACTTTGAAGTACGTGCTAAAAAAACTGAGTAGCGGTCGGCGTTTTTCCAAATTCCTGCTCGGAGTGATCGGGAATAATGATTTAGAAAAGAATTTTGAAGAAATGGAGTGCATAAAACAGGAAAAGAGTGCTTTAAATCGATCTCTAACCTGGTTACTTTGAAGTACGTGCTAAAAAAACTGAGTAGCGGTCGGCGTTTTTCCAAATTCCTGCTCGGAGTGATCGGGAATAATGATTTAGAAAAGAATTTTGAAGAAATGGAGTGCATAAAACAGGAAAAGAGTGCTTTAAATCGATCTCTAACCTGGTTACTTTGAAGTACGTGCTAAAAAAACTGAGTAGCGGTCGGCGTTTTTCCAAATTCCTGCTCGGAGTGATCGGGAATAATGATTTAGAAAAGAATTTTGAAGAAATGGAGTGCATAAAACAGGAAAAGAGTGCTTTAAATCGATCTCTAACCTGGTTACTTTGAAGTACGTGCTAAAAAAACTGAGTAGCGGTCGGCGTTTTTCCAAATTCCTGCTCGGAGTGATCGGGAATAATGATTTAGAAAAGAATTTTGAAGAAATGGAGTGCATAAAACAGGAAAAGAGTGCTTTAAATCGATCTCTAACCTGGTTACTTTGAAGTACGTGCTAAAAAAACTGAGTAGCGGTCGGCGTTTTTCCAAATTCCTGCTCGGAGTGATCGGGAATAATGATTTAGAAAAGAATTTTGAAGAAATGGAGTGCATAAAACAGGAAAAGAGTGCTTTAAATCGATCTCTAACCTGGTTACTTTGAAGTACGTGCTAAAAAAACTGAGTAGCGGTCGGCGTTTTTCCAAATTCCTGCTCGGAGTGATCGGGAATAATGATTTAGAAAAGAATTTTGAAGAAATGGAGTGCATAAAACAGGAAAAGAGTGCTTTAAATCGATCTCTAACCTGGTTACTTTGAAGTACGTGCTAAAAAAACTGAGTAGCGGTCGGCGTTTTTCCAAATTCCTGCTCGGAGTGATCGGGAATAATGATTTAGAAAAGAATTTTGAAGAAATGGAGTGCATAAAACAGTAAAAGAGTGCTTTAAATCGATCTCTAACCTGGTTACTTTGAAGTACGTGCTAAAAAAACTGAGTAGCGGTCGGCGTTTTTCCAAATTCCTGCTCGGAGTGATCGGGAATAATGATTTAGAAAAGAATTTTGAAGAAATGGAGTGCATAAAACAGGAAAAGAGTGCTTTAAATCGATCTCTAACCTGGTTACTTTGAAGTACGTGCTAAAAAAACTGAGTAGCGGTCGGCGTTTTTCCAAATTCCTGCTCGGAGTGATCGGGAATAATGATTTAGAATAGAATGTCAAAGAAACGGAGTGTAGAAAAATAGTACTTAAAATCGAAACCCTAATTTCTGAACCCTAATCCAGGAAGTTTGAACCACGTGCTAAAAAAACTGAGTAGCGGTCGGCGTTGTTCGAAATTCCTGCTCTGAGTGATCGGGAATAATGATTTAGAATAGAATTTTGAAGAAATGGAGTGCATAAAACAGTAAAAGAGTGCTTTAAATCGATTCCCTAACCTGGTTACTTTGAAGTACGTGCTAAAAAAACTGTGTCACGGTCGACGTTTCTCGAAACTTTTGTTGGGAATGTTTAGTTTAGTCTTGATGATTTAGAATAGAATGTCAAAGAAACGGAGTGTAGAAAAATAGTACTTAAAATCGAAACCCTAATTTGTGAACCCTAATCCAGGAAGTTTGAACCACGTGATAAAAAAACTGAGTAGCGGTCGGCGTTTTTCGAAATTCCTGCTCGGAGTGATCGGGAATAATGATTTAGAATAGAATTTTGAAGAAATGGAGTGCATAAAACAGTAAAAGAGTGCTTTAAATCGATTCCCTAACCTGGTTACTTTGAAGTACGTGCTAAAAAAACTGTGTCACGGTCGTCGTTTGTCGAAACTTTTGTTGGGAATGTTTAGTTTAGTCTTGATGATTAAGAATAGAATGTCAAAGAAACGGAGTGTAGAAAAATAGTACTTAAAATCGAAACCCTAATTTGTGAACCCTAATCCAGGAAGTTTGAACCACGTGATAAAAAAACTGAGTTGCGGTCGGCGTTTTTCGAAATTCCTGCTCGGAGTGATCGGGAATAATGATTTAGAATAGAATTTTAAAGAAATGGAGTGCATAAAAGAGTAAAAGAGTGCTTTAAATCGATTCCCTAACCTGGTTACTTTGAAGTACGTGCTAAAAAAACTGTGTCACGGTCGACGTTTCTCGAAACTTTCGTTGGGAATGTTTAGTTTAGTCTTGATGATTTAGAATAGAATGTCAAAGAAGCGGAGTGTAGAAAAATAGTACTTAAAATCGAAACCCTAATTTGTGAACCCTAATCGAGGAAGTTTGAACCACGTGATAAAAAAACTGAGTAGCGGTCGGCGTTTTTCCAAATTCCTGCTCGGAGTGATCGGGAATAATGATTTAGAATAGAATTTTGAAGAAATGGAGTGCATAAAACAGTAAAAGAGTGCTTTAAATCGATTCCCTAACCTGGTTAGTTAGAAGTACGTGCTAAAAAAACTGTGTCACGGTCGACGTTTTTTCGAAATTCCTGCTCGGAGTGATCGGGAATAATGATTTAGAATAGAATTTTGAAGAAATGGAGTGCATAAAACAGTAAAAGAGTGCTTTAAATCGATTCCCTAACATGGTTAGTTAGAAGTACGTGCTAAAGAAACTTTGTCACGGTCGACGTTTCTCGAAATTTTTGTTGGGAATGTTTAGTTTAGTCTTGATGATTTAGAATAGAATGTCAAAGAAACGGAGTGTAGAAAAATAGTACTTAAAATCGAAACCCTAATTTGTGAACCCTAATCCAGGAAGTTTGAACCACGTGATAAAAAAACTGAGTAGCGGTCGGCGTTTTTCGAAATTCCTTCTCTGAGTGATCGGGAATAATGAGTTAGAATAGAATTTTGAAGAAATGGAGTGCATAAAACAGTAAAAGAGTGCTTTAAATCGATTCCCTAACCTGGTTACTTTGAAGTACGTGCTAAAAAAACTGTGTCACGGTCGACGTTTCTCGAAACTTTTATTGGGAATGTTTAGTTTAGTCTTGATGATTAAGAATAGAATGTAAAAGAAACGGATTGTAGAAAAATAGTACTTAAAATCGAAACCCTAATTTGTGAACCCTAATCCAGGAAGTTTGAACCACATGATAAAAAAACTGAGTAGCGGTCGGCGTTTTTCGAAATTCCTGCTCGGAGTGATCGGGAATAATGATTTAGAATAGAATTTTGAAGAAATGGAGTGCATAAAACAGTAAAAGAGTGCTTTAAATCGATTCCCTAACCTGGTTACTTTGAAGTACGTGCTAAAAAAACTGTGTCACGGTCGACGTTTGTCGAAACTTTTGTTGGGAATGTTTAGTTTAGTCTTGATGATTAAGAATAGAATGTCAAAGAAACGGAGTGTAGAAAAATAGTACTTAAAATCGAAACCCTAATTTGTGAACCCTAATCCAGGAAGTTTGAACCACGTGATAAAAAAACTGAGTAGCGGTCGGCGTTTTTCGAAATTCCTGCTCGGAGTGATCGGGAATAATGATTTAGAATAGAATTTTGAAGAAATGGGGTGCATAAAACAGTAAAACATTGCTTTAAATCGATTCCCTAACCTGGTTACTTTGAAGTACGTGCTAAAAAAACTGTGTCACGGTTGACGTTTCTCGAAACTTTTGTTGAGAATGTTTAGTTTAGTCTTGATGATTAAGAATAGAATGTCAAAGAAACGGAGTGTAGAAAAATAGTACTTAAAATCGAAACCTTAATTTGTGAACCCTAATCCAGGAAGTTTGAACCACGTGATAGAAAAACTGAGTAGCGGTCGGCGTTTTTCGAAATTCCTGCTCGGAGTGATCGGGAATAATGATTTAGAATAGAATTTTGAAGAAATGGGGTGCATAAAACAGTAAAACATTGCTTTAAATCGATTCCCTAACCTGGTTACTTTGAAGTACGTGCTAAAAAAACTGTGTCACGGTTGACGTTTCTCGAAACTTTTGTTGAGAATGTTTAGTTTAGTCTTGATGATTAAGAATAGAATGTCAAAGAAACGGAGTGTAGAAAAATAGTACTTAAAATCGAAACCTTAATTTGTGAACCCTAATCCAGGAAGTTTGAACCACGTGATAGAAAAACTGAGTAGCGGTCGGCGTTTTTCGAAATTCCTGCTCGGAGTGATCGGGAATAATGATTTAGAATAGAATTTTGAAGAAATGGGGTGCATAAAACAGTAAAACATTGCTTTAAATCGATTCCCTAACCTGGTTACTTTGAAGTACGTGCTAAAAAAACTGTGTCACGGTTGACGTTTCTCGAAACTTTTGTTGAGAATGTTTAGTTTAGTCTTGATGATTAAGAATAGAATGTCAAAGAAACGGAGTGTAGAAAAATAGTACTTAAAATCGAAACCTTAATTTGTGAACCCTAATCCAGGAAGTTTGAACCACGTGATAGAAAAACTGAGTAGCGGTCGGCGTTTTTCGAAATTCCTGCTCGGAGTGATCGGGAATAATGATTTAGAATAGAATTTTGAAGAAATGGGGTGCATAAAACAGTAAAACATTGCTTTAAATCGATTCCCTAACCTGGTTACTTTGAAGTACGTGCTAAAAAAACTGTGTCACGGTTGACGTTTCTCGAAACTTTTGTTGAGAATGTTTAGTTTAGTCTTGATGATTAAGAATAGAATGTCAAAGAAACGGAGTGTAGAAAAATAGTACTTAAAATCGAAACCTTAATTTGTGAACCCTAATCCAGGAAGTTTGAACCACGTGATAGAAAAACTGAGTAGCGGTCGGCGTTTTTCGAAATTCCTGCTCGGAGTGATCGGGAATAATGATTTAGAATAGAATTTTGAAGAAATGGGGTGCATAAAACAGTAAAACATTGCTTTAAATCGATTCCCTAACCTGGTTACTTTGAAGTACGTGCTAAAAAAACTGTGTCACGGTTGACGTTTCTCGAAACTTTTGTTGAGAATGTTTAGTTTAGTCTTGATGATTAAGAATAGAATGTCAAAGAAACGGAGTGTAGAAAAATAGTACTTAAAATCGAAACCCTAATTTGTGAACCCTAATCCAGGAAGTTTGAACCACGTGATAGAAAAACTGAGTAGCGGTCGGCGTTTTTCGAAATTCCTGCTCGGAGTGATCGGGAATAATGATTTAGAATAGAATTTTGAAGAAATGGGGTGCATAAAACAGTAAAACATTGCTTTAAATCGATTCCCTAACCTGGTTACTTTGAAGTACGTGCTAAAAAAACAGTGTCACGGTCGACGTCTCGAAACTTTTGTTGGGAATGTTTAGTTTAGTCTTGATGATTAAGAATAGAATGTCAAAGAAACGGAGTGTAGAAAAATAGTACTTAAAATCGAAACCCTAATTTGTGAACCCTAATCCAGGAAGTTTGAACCACGTGATAAAAAAACTGAGTAGCGGTCGGCGTTTTTCGAAATTCCTGCTCGGAGTGATCGGGAATAATGATTTAGAATAGAATTTTGAAGAAATGGAGTGCATAAAACAGTAAAAGAGTGCTTTAAATCGATTCCCTAACCTGGTTACTTTGAAGTACGTGCTAAAAAAACTGTGTCACGGTCGACGTTTCTCGAAACTTTTGTTGGGAATGTTTAGTTTAGTCTTGATGATTAAGAATAGAATGTCAAAGAAACGAAGTGTAGAAAAATAGTACTTAAAATCGAAACCGTAATTTGTGAACCCTAATCCTGGAAGTTTGAACCACGTGATAGAAAAACTGAGTAGCGGTCGGCGTTTTTCGAAATTCCTGCTCTGAGTGATCGGGAATAATGATTTAGAATAGAATTTTGAAGAAATGGAGTGCATAAAACAGTAAAAGAGTGCTTTAAATCGATTCCCTAACCTGGTTACTTTGAAGTACGTGCTAAAAAAACAGTGTCACGGTCGACGTCTCGAAACTTTTGTTGGGAATGTTTAGTTTAGTCTTGATGATTTAGAATAGAATGTCAAAGAAACGGAGTGTAGAAAAATAGTACTTAAAATCGAAACCCTAATTTGTGAACCCTAATCCAGGAAGTTTGAACCACGTGATAAAAAAACTGAGTAGCGGTCGGCGTTTTTCGAATTTCCTGCTCGGAGTGATCGGGAATAATGATTTAGAATAGAATTTTGAAGAAATGGAGTGCATAAAATAGTAAAAGAGTGCTTTAAATCTATTCCCTAACCTGGTTACTTTGAAGTACGTGCTAAAAAAACTGTGTCACGGTCGACGTCTCGAAACTTTTGTTGGGAATGTTTAGTTTAGTCTTGATGATTTAGAATAGAATGTCAAAGAAACGGAGTGTAGAAAAATAGTACTTAAAATCGAAACCCTAATTTGTGAACCCTAATCCAGGAAGTTTGAACCACGTGATAAAAAAACTGAGTAGCGGTCGGCGTTTTTCAAAATTCCTGCTCGGAGTGATCGGGAATAATGATTTAGAATAGAATTTTGAAGAAATGGAGTGCATAAAACAGTAAAAGAGTGCTTTAAATCGAATCCCTAACCTGGTTACTTTGAAGTACGTGCTAAAAAAACTGTGTCACGGTCGACGTCTCGAAACTTTTGTTGGGAATGTTTAGTTTAGTCTTGATGATTTAGAATAGAATGTCAAAGAAACGGAGTG
>NW_019273087.1:0-7627 GCF_002738345.1 Cucurbita maxima
GTAATAGTGTGCTTCAAATCGAACCTTACTTCGGAAACCCAAATCTGGGACGTTTGAAGTACGTGCTCAAAAAACCGAGTCACGGTCGACGTTTTTTGGAAGTTTTGTGGGGAATGATTCGGCTTGATGATTTAGAATAGAATTTCGAAGAAACGGAGTGCATAAAACAGTAAAAGTGTGCTGCAAATCGAACCCTACTTCGGAAACCCAAAGAGGGATGTTTGAAGTACGTGCTAAAAAAACCGAGTCACGCTCGACGTTTTTTGGTTGTTTTGTGGGGAATGATTAGGCTTGATGATTTAGAATAGAGTTTCGAAGAAACGGAGTGCATAAAACAGTAAAATTGTACTTCAAATCGAACCGAGTCACGGTCGACGTTTTTTGGAAGTTTTGTGGGGAATCATTCGGCTTGATGATTTAGAATAGAATTTCGAAGAAACGGAGTGCATCAAACAGTAAAAGTGTGCTTCAAATCGAACCCTACTTCGGAAACCCAAATCTGAGACGTTTGAAGTACGTGCTAAAAAACCGAGACACGCTCGACGTTTTTTGGAAGTTTTGTGGGGAATGATTAGGCTTGATGATTTAGAATAGAATTTCGAAGAAACGGAGTGCATCAAACAGTAAAAGTGTGCTTCAAATCGAACCCTACTTCGAAAACCCAAATCTGGGACGTTTGAAGTACGTGCTAAAAAACCGAGTCACGGTCGACGTTTTTTGGAAGTTTTCGGGGGAATGATTAGGCTCGATGATTTAGAATAGAATTTCGAAGAAACGGAGTGCATCAAACAGTAAAAGTGTGCTTCAAATCGAACCCTACTTCGAAAACCCAAATCTGGGACGTTTGAAGTACGTGCTAAAAAACCGAGTCACGGTCGACGTTTTTTGGAAGTTTTCGGGGGAATGATTAGGCTCGATGATTTAGAATAGAATTTCGAAGAAACGGAGTGCATCAAACAGTAAAAGTGTGCTTCAAATCGAACCCTACTTCGAAAACCCAAATCTGGGACGTTTGAAGTACGTGCTAAAAAACCGAGTCACGGTCGACGTTTTTTGGAAGTTTTCGGGGGAATGATTAGGCTCGATGATTTAGAATAGAATTTCGAAGAAACGGAGTGCATCAAACAGTAAAAGTGTGCTTCAAATCGAACCCTACTTCGGAAACCCAAATCTGGGACGTTTGAAGTACGTGCTAAAAAAACCGAGTCACGGTCGAAGTTTTTTGGAAGTTTTGGGGGGAATGATTAGGCTTGATGATTTAGAATAGAATTTCGAAGAAACGGAGTGCATAAAACAGTAAAAGTGTGCTTCAAATCGAACCCTACTTCGGAAACCCCAATCTGGGACGTTTGAACTACGTGCTAAAAAAACCGAGTCACGGTCGAAATTTTTTGGAAGTTTTGGGGGGAATGATTAGGCTTGATGATTTAGAATAGAATTTCGAAGAATCGGAGTGCATAAAACAGTAAAAGATTGCTTCAAATCGAACCCTACTTCGAAAACCCAAATATGGGACGTTTGAAGTACGTGCTAAAAAAACCTATTGACGGTCGAAGTTTTTTGGAAGTTTTGTGAGAATGATTAGGCTTGATGATTTAGAATAGAATTTCGAAGAAACGGAGTGCATAAGACAGTAATGTGAGAATGATTAGGCTTGATGATTTAGAATAGAATTTCGAAGAAACGGAGTGCATAAGACAGTAAAAGTGTTCTTCAAATCGAACCCTACTTCGGAAACCCAAATCTGGGACGTTTGAAGTACGTGCCAAAAAAACTGAGTCACGGTCGAAGTTGTTTGGAAGTTTTGTGCGGAATGATTAGGCTTGATGATTTAGAATAGAATTTCGAAGAAACAGAGTGCATAAAACAGTAAAAGTGTGCTGCAAATCGAACCCTACTTCGGAAACCCAAATCTGGGACGTTTGAAGTACGTGCTAAAAAACCGAGTCACGGTCGAAGTTTTTTGGAAGTTTTGTGGGGAATGATTCGGCTTGATGATTTAGAATAGAATTTCGAAGAAACGCAGTGCATAAAACAGTAAAAGAGTTCTTCAAATCGAACCTTACTTCGGAAACCCAAATCTGGGACGTTTGAAGTACGTGCTAAAAAAACCGAGTCACGGTCGAAGTTTTTTGGAAGTTTTGTGGGGAATGATTCGGCTTGATGATTTAGAATAGAATTTCGAAGAAACGGAGTGCATAAAACAGTAAAAGTGTGCTTCAAATCGAACCCTACTTCGGAAACCCAAATCTGGGACGTTTGAAGTACGTGCTAAAAAAACCGAGTCACGGTCGACGTTTTTTGGAAGTTTTGTGGGGAATGATTCGGCTTGAAGATTTAGAATAGAATTTCNCGGAAACCCAAATCTGGGACGTTTGAAGTACGTGCTAAAAAACCGAGTCACGGTCGAAGTTTTTTGGAAGTTTTGTGAGGAATGATTAGGCTTGATGATTTAGAATAGAATTTCGATGAAACGGAGTACATAAAACAGTAATAGTGTGCTTCAAATCGAACCTTACTTCGGAAACCCAAATCTGGGACGTTTGAAGTACGTGCTAAAAAANAAGTTTTTTGGAAGTTTTGTGAGGAATGATTAGGCTTGATGATTTAGAATAGAATTTCGATGAAACGGAGTGCATAAAACAGTAATAGTGTGCTTCAAATCGAACCTTACTTCGGAAACCCAAATCTAGGACGTTTGAAGTACGTGCTAAAAAAACCGAGTCACGGTCGACGTTTTTTGGAAGTTTTGTGGGGAATGATTCGGCTTGATGATTTAGAATAGAATTTCGAAGAAACGGAGTGCATAAAACAGTAAAAGTGTGCTTCAAATCGAACCCTACTTCGGAAACCCAAATCTGGGACGTTTGAAGTACGTGCCAAACAAACCGAGTCACGGTCGAAGTTTTTTGGAAGTTTTGTTAGGAATGATAAGGCTTGATGATTTAGAATAGAATTTCGAAGAAACGGAGTGCATAAAACAGTAAAAGATTGCTTCAAATCGAACCCTACTTCGGAAACCCAAATCTGGGACGTTTGAAGAACGTGCTAAAAAAACNATTTAGAATAGAATTTCGAAGAAACGGAGTGCATAAAACAGTAAAAGATTGCTTCAAATCGAACCCTACTTCGGAAACCCAAATGTGGGACGTTTGAATTACGTGCTAAAAAAACCGAGTCACGGTCAAAGTTTTTTGGAAGTTTTGTGGGGAATGATTCGGCTTGATGATTTAGAATAGAATTTCGAAGAAACGGAGTGCATCAAACAGTAAAAGTGTGCTTCAAATCGAACCCTACTTCGGAAACCCAAATCTNTACGTGCTAAAAAAACCGAGTCACGGTCGAAGTTTTTTGGAAGTTTTGTGGGGAATGATTCGGCTTGATGATTTAGAATAGAATTTTGAAGAAACGAAGTGCATCAAACAGTAAAAGTGTGCTTCAAATCGAACCCTACTTCGGAAACCCAAATCTGAGACGTTTAAAGTACGTGCTAAAAAAACCGATTGACGGCCGACATTTTTTGAAAGTTTTGTGGAGAATGATTAGGCTTGAAGATTTAGAATAGAGTTTCGAGGAAACGGAGTGCATAAAACAGTAAAAGTGTGCTTCAAATCGAACCCTACTTCGAAAACCCAAATCTGGGACGTTTGAAGTACGTGCTAAAAAAACCTATTGACGGTCGAATTTTTTTGGACGTTTGGTGGGGAATGATTCGGCTTGATGATTTAGAATAGAATTTCGAAGAAACGGAGTGCATAAAACAGTAAAAGTGTGCTTGAAATCGAACCCTACTTCGGAAACCCAAATCTGGGACGTTTGAAGTACGTGCCAAAAAAACCGAGTCACGGTCGAAGTTTTTTGGAAGTTTTGTGAGGAATGATTAGGCTTGATGATTTAGAATAGAATTTCGAAGAAACGGAGTGCATAAAACAGTAAAAGTGTGCTTCAAATCGAACCCTACTTCGGAAACCCAAATCTGGGACGTTTGAAGTACGTGCTAAAAAAACCTATTGACGGTCGAATTTTTTTGGGCGTTTGGTGGGGAATGATTCGGCTTGATGATTTAGAATAGAATTTCGAAGAAACGGAGTGCATAAAACAGTAAAAGTGTGCTTGAAATCGAACCCTACTTCGGAAACCAAAATCTGGGACGTTTGAACATAAAACAGTAAAAGTGTGCTTGAAATCGAACCCTACTTCGGAAACCAAAATCTGGGACGTTTGAAGAACGTGCCAAAAAAACTTAGTCACGGTCGACGTTTTTTGGAAGTTTTGTGAGGAATGATTAGGCTTGATGATTTAGAATAGAATTTCGAAGAAACGGAGTGCATAAAACAGTAAAAGAGTTCTTCAAATCGAACCCTACTTCGGAAACCCAAATCTGGGACGTTTGAAGTACGTGCTAAAAAAACCGAGTCACGGTCGAAGTTTTTTGGAAGTTTTGTGCGGAATGATTAGGCTTGATGATTTAGAATAGAATTTCGAAGAAACGGAGTGCATAAAACAGTAAAAGTGTGCTTCAAATCGAACCCTACTTCGGAAACCCAAATCTGGGACGTTTGAAGTACGTGCCAAAAAAACTGAGTCACGGTCGAAGGTTTTTGGAAGTTTTGTGCGGAATGATTAGGCTTGATGATTTAGAATAGAATTTCGAAGAAACGGAGTGCATAAAACAGTAAAAGATTGCTTCAAATCGAACCCTACTTCGGAAACCCAAACCTGGGACGTTTGAAGTACGTGCTAAAAAAACCGAGTCACGGTCGAAGTTTTTTGGAAGTTTTGTGCGGAATGATTAGGCTTGATGATTTAGAATAGAATTTCGAAGAAACGGAGTGCATAAAACAGTAAAAGTGTTCTTCAAATTGAACCCTACTTTGGAAACCCAAATCTAAGACATTTGTAGTACGTGCTAAAAAAACCGAGTCACGCTCGACGTTTTTTGGAAGTTTTGTGGGGAATGATTAGGCTTGTACGTGCTAAAAAAACCGAGTCACGCTCGACGTTTTTTGGAAGTTTTGTGGGGAATGATTAGGCTTGATGATGCTAAAAAAACCGAGTCACGCTCGACGTTTTTTGGAAGTTTTGTGGGGAATGATTAGGCTTGATGAATTAGAATAGAATTTCGAAGAAACGGAGTGCATAAAACAGTAAAAGTGTGCTTCAAATCGAACCCTACTTCGGAAACCCAAATCTGGGACGTTTGAAGTACGTGCTAAAAAAACCGAGTCACGCTCGACGTTTTTTGGAAGTTTTGTGGGGAATGATTAGGCTTGATGATTTAGAATAGAATTTCGAAGAAACGGAGTGCATAAAACAGTAAAAGTGTGCTTCAAATCGAACCCTACTTCGGAAACCGAAATCTGGGACGTTTGAAGTACGTGCTAAAAAAACCGAGTCACGGTCAAAGTTTTATGGAAGTTTTGAGGGTAATGATTTGGCTTGATGATTTAGAATAGAATTTCGAAGAAACGGAGTGCATAAAACAGTAAAAGTGTGCTTCAAATCGAACCCTACTTCGGAAACCCAAATTAGGGACGTTTGAAGTACGTGCCAAACAAACCGAGTCACGGTCGAAGTTTTTTGGATGTTTTGGGGGGAATGATTAGGCTTGATGATTTAGAATAGAATTTCGAAGAAACGGAGTGCATAAAACAGTAAAAGTGTGCTTCAAATCGAACCCTTTTTCGGAAACCCAAATCTGGGACGTTTGAAGTACGTGCTAAAAAAACCGAGTCATGGTCGAAGTTTTTTGGAAGTTTTGGGGGGAATGATTAGGCTTGATGATTTAGAATAGAATTTCGAAGAAACGGAGTGCATAAAACAGTAAAAGTGTGCTTCAAATCGAACCCTACTTCGGAAACCCAAATCTGGGACGTTTGAAGTACGTGCTAAAAAAACCGAGTCACGGTCGAAAGTTTTTGGAAGTTTTGGGGGGAATGATTAGGCTTGATGATTTAGAATAGAATTTCGAAGAATCGGAGTGCATAAAACAGTAAAAGATTGCTTCAAATCGAACCCTACTTCGAAAACCCAAATCTGGGACGTTTGAAGTACGTGCTAAAAAAACCTATTGACGGTCGAAGTTTTTTGGAAGTTTTGTGAGGAATGATTAGGCTTGATGATTTAGAATAGAATTTCGAAGAAACGGAGTGCATAAAACAGTAAAAGTGTTCTTCAAATCGAACCCTACTTCGGAAACCCAAATCTGGGACGTTTGAAGTACGTGCCAAAAAAACTGAGTCACGGTCGAAGTTGTTTGGAAGTTTTGTGCGAAATGATTAGGCTTGATGATTTAGAATAGAATTTCGAAGAAACGGAGTGCATAAAACAGTAAAAGATTGCTTCAAATCGAACCCTACTTCGGAAACCCAAATCTGGGACGTTTGAAGTACGTGCTAAAAAAACCGAGTCACGGTCGACGTTTTTTCGAAGTTTTGTGGGGAATGATTCGGCTTGATGATTTAGAATAGAATTTCGAAGAAACAGAGTGCATAAAACAGTAAAAGTGTGCTGCAAATCGAACCCCACTTCAGAAACCCAAATCTGGGACGTTTGAAGTACGTGCCAAAAAAACTGAGTCACGGTCCAAGATTTTTGGAAGTTTTGTGAGGAATGATTAGGCTTGATGATTTAGAATAGAATTTCGAAGAAACGGAGTGCATAAAACAGTAAAAGTGTGCTTCAAATCGAACCCTACTTCGGAAACCCAAATCTGGGACGTTTGAAGTACGTGCTAAAAAAACCGAGTCACGGTCAAAGTTTTATGGATGTTTTGGGGGTAATGATTTGGCTTGATGATTTAGAATAGAATTTCGAAGAAACGGAGTGCATAAAACAGTAAAAGTGTGCTTCAAATCGAACCCTACTTCGGAAACCCAAATCTCGGACGTTTCAAGTACGTGCCAAAAAAACTGAGTCACGGTCGAAGTTTTTTGAAAGTTTTGTGAGGAATGATTAGGCTTGATGATTTAGAATAGAATTTCGAAGAAACGGAGTGCATAAAACAGTAAAAGATTACTTCAAATCGAACCCTACTTCGGAAACCCAAATCTGGGACGTTTGAAGTACGTGCTAAAAAAACCGAGTCACGGTCGACGTTTTTTGGAAGTTTTGTGGGGAATGATTCGGCTTGATGATTTAGAATAGAATTTCGAAGAAACAGAGTGCATAAAACAGTAAAAGTGTGCTGCAAATCGAACCCTACTTCGGAAACCCAAATCTGGGACGTTTGAAGTACGTGCCAAAAAAACTAAGTCACGGTCGAAGTTTTTTGGAAGTTTTGTGCGGAATGATTAGGCTTGATGATTTAGAATAGAATTTCGAAGAAACGGAGTGCATAAAATAGTAAAAGATTGCTTCAAATCGAACCGTACTTCAGAAACCCAAACCTGGGACGTTTGAAGTACGTGCTAAAAAAACCGAGTCACGGTCAAAGTTTTTTGGAAGTTTTGGGGGGAATGATTTGGCTTGATGATTTAGAATAGAATTTCGAAGAAACAAAGTGCATAAAACAGTAAAAGTGTGCTTCAAATCGAACCCTACTTCGGAAACCCAAATCTAGGACGTTTGAACTACGTGCTAAAAAAACCGAGTCACGGTCGAAGTTTTTTGGATGTTTTGGGGGGAA
>NW_019273088.1:0-7587 GCF_002738345.1 Cucurbita maxima
TTGTTTATGTAATAGTTAAAAATAAAAACAAAAGTCCCAGTGGAAGGAATGAAAATCATGACGACTTGTGAGAATTCTCGTGAATCCAAACAAAAGTCCATGCAAGATTGAAGAAAAATACTTCACTTTGTTTAATTTAGATCCATCATATGTCATTCCTCCCAGCTTAATTTGAGACACCTTTCACTTATATTTTAGACACTTTCCTAGCAAAAGTTTATGCTTGTGCGATTACAAGAAAGTTTAGGAAGACATTAATATTCATTTTGAGATTGTTATATCAATGGTTATTATTTGTTTTACCTAGAGAGCTTGAAATTGGTCATTGCTTCATTTAAGGGTGTAATACCTCTAAGAATTTGACCTAGATATAGAATTTGAATCTAACTCGCAACAGTCTTGATATTGCCCATCAAAATCAACGACCAGAATTTAATTCAAAGTATTTAGAGTAACTTAATAATAAATTTAAAAGATAACCTCATGTAGTCGTAGTTTAATTGTGAGAATTTTATGTTATGGTCGTGAAAACTTAGCCAATAAGTAGCTATAGTTTAGTGGCAAGAATTTCATGATGTAGCAATAGAGATTTGAGCCCAAATCCCAGCCACCACAATAATTCTACTCTCATTTACGCGGGATTTCATTTTCCATAATTATTTTACCTTTCGCGTTTTGTTCACAGAGTAAATAACGGAAACAACTTTATTTTCTTTGTTGGTCTCAGAAAGGTTTATTCCACAAAAGTAATAAAGATGCGACATTTTCATCCACTAACTTAGATCATTATTTAATAAGGTGGAGAACAACCTTCCCATCCGTGCAAGAACTCAAATTTGTTTAAAGGATTATTAAACAATGAAAAGCCATTATTACCTGCCAACCATATGCATATTTCATTATCCTATCGATCAGACAGTCATGCTCCCTTTTCAGACCTGAAAACCTCAAATGAGGCATGCCCTAATTTGCTCTCAAAGTCACACCAAAACAATGTGGTTCGAAAAAAATTCTCCTTAAAGTCCCAATAGAATTGGGTTCCTGGATTGACGATATGCACGCCTAAGTCCATAGCAAATCCGAAATTTTAGGTTAGATACACCCAAACTAAGATAAATATATACATATAAATTTTAAGAAGTATGCTAAAATAAAAACATTAAATACGAAAATAAAACCATTAAAAACCTAATAAATATTATGTAAAAATTAAATAGTTTAATTTTTTGTTTTTTAAATTTCAAAACTTAAAATAAAAACGTGAATTTCATCGTGAGTATGTATATATATATTCTCTACTAACCTAAATCTTCGTCTTTAGATTTGTAATGAGTCTCAAGAGGTGAACTTGAAGGATGGTTCCAAATCACCGCTTCCCACTTTGTCAATGGAATGAAGGATGGTTCCAAATCACCACTCCCCACTTTGTCAATGGAAGTTGAGAATTGAATGCGCTCAAAAGGAAAGCTAGGGTGACAAAATGAGCCCTTATATTTTCAATTCTTCAATTGATACATCAATTCAAATTTCCTTATAGAAATATCTTTCAAATGAAAAACCAAAAATTTTATTGAAGGTTTTCATTTTTAGTTTCACTCTTTTGAAATTCTACTTAATTTCTTAAGCAATTTATTTCTACTCTCTATCATATGAATTTTTACTCGTATTCTTAATACAGTAAGAATATACCACGTAAAAAAAGTAAATAGATATACAACAATTATATTGTTTGAGTTTGTAGGCAAAGGCCAAAACGAAAACACAAACAACAAAAGACTTGAGAATTTGCATGATCTTCATTTCTTCAATGGTGTTGCGACTTATTTTTATTTACATAAAAAATAAAAAATAGGAGAGAGAAAATGCAAGAATAAATAATTTACAGGATTGTTTATTATATAATCATTTACAATAAATGTTATTTAATTATTGTCTTATTATGCATAGCTAGTCATTAAGTAAGTTATGAATAAAAATGAAGTTTTCATTTAAGTTCTGATATGAGGTAGGAATTTAAAAAAATTTCATTGAATTAAAGCGTGCGGGTAGGAAAATAATTTTAACAATAAAAAAAAAGTGTGACAAGTAAGAAAAATCGAGTAAAATATGCCACCCAATTCAAATTTATTTAGCCCGTTTTACTTATTACTATAGACTTATACATTCTCTTTTTCTTTCAAAATTTCATTCCCTTTTCTTTTCTAAGATTTTATCTATTATAATTGCAAAATTAACAAAATATATTTTAATTCAAACCTAACACATTAAACCAATCAACCTTTTTATTTATATTCAATACCAAATATCTAAAAAAGTTTTTTTTCTTTTTTTAACACTAATAAAAAAGTTAATCTAAAAAAAAACTTTTAATTTCTAATTTTTCTAAAGATTCTTTTGGTCTTATTTTGAAATCACTATATTCTAATGTCATTTGATGCACACCATTTAAACAATTTTCAAAGCTTTTGAATATATAAAAAAAAAAAAAAAATAAAAAAAATAAAAAAAAATCAAATACATTTTTCTTACCTCTCTCTAAAATTCTAACCCAACACGACAAATAAAAAAAATAGCATTTTAATCATTCATATCGAGCAAATTGGCTCGTACAATATTAAGTTCATTACAAGGGCTTCGCTTTGATTTGATATCCTATAGTTCGTAAATATGGTACCCAAGCTTGTTGTAGTCATGATCGAGAGCCCAATAACTCTTCATCTTCGATCCAAATTGATGTTCTAAAAGTGCCTAAGATTCAAATTGCTTCCGCATGTGTTATATTAACACCATCAATGATGACGGTAGCAACTTTAGACTAATAGACATCTAGGGTCGTTACCATTGGTATCAGAGCTCTAGGTTATAGATTCGGTAGACTTGCCTACGAGATAGGCTTGACATGTTCCATGGTTTAAACATCGATGTCCTGTCACCTTCAAGTATGTCTTGTATAAGATAAGAAAAAAAAATGTTTTTGACTGAAGGTACTTTTTTTCTTTATTAATATTGAATGTAATTTAGTATCAAATATGTTGAGCTCTAACTATATGATTTATGGTAGCATTATGCTCCACCTAGTTGTATTTTTAAGAATATGTCATGTTTGCTAAATTATATGTTGTGATTATAATGTGATATGATGCATTTTATATTAGAGAGATATAGAATAGTAGGGAAGATACTAGTGGTGGTTCGAAACCGTTCGTGAGGAAAAAGAAATTTGAACTACAAAAGGTTAGTATTCAAACTCATTGAGTTTTAATGCTTTTGAACATGCTAGCTAATTTACTATAATTGATGCACATAGAGTGCCTAAGATCCAAATTGCTTCTGCGTGTTATAATAACACCATCAAAATGAACCTAAACTGAAAAACATAATTTATGAACAAAGGAAACAAAAAGGTATTTAAAAAGAGAGAAGACCCAAAAAGTAGAAAATTCCCTCGACACTGAATATGAATGCCATTCAGCACGAGAAAAACACAAAAAATTGAAGAAATGGGGAAGAAGAAATATAAGGGAGGTGGGGGGCTTTGGAGGCTTCCAAGGCTGATTATGGTGGGCAAAAGTATCTCTAGATGCACTTAATTTTGTCACGTAGCATACATTGGCTAACAAAATAAGCAAGCGTCGGAAAATCTATCAATGCTTTTCGATGATTGTTAATTTAGTTGACCTTGTCCATAAAATTTTGTGTTTTCAGAGAGATCTTTTCTAACCATGGTAAACAAAATATTGATTCTCATCTTTGCTGCATTTCCATTTATTGTAAAACAAATTATCGAAAGATTTAGAATATGAGTATTGTAGTCTACTAATTCTGGCAGAGTTCTTGACCAACGTGGTGTGTACTAAGTTAGAAACAATGAGTATTCCTGACCTTTGGTATATAATGTTACATGCTGCTAAAGAAATTAGTAGACAGACTGTAGTTGATTGAAAGAGAGTCTTACATACTAGTCCTAAAATTCTAAATAACCATATAGAGGTAACCTAAGCAGGTGTAGTTGAAATACTTTGCAACAGCCCAAAACAAAAAAAAAAAATAATAATAATAATAAATAAAATAAATAAATAAATAAATAAACAAATAAAAAAATTATTATAAACAATAATTATTATTATGTAAAATAATAATAATAATAATAAAAAAAATTAAAAAATAAGTAAATAAAAACAATTATTTCCCGTTTTTCTCCGCAATCACTCTCCCCAAATAATCTCTCCTCAACGCACCTAATAGTTCTTGAAACAGAAAAATGTTAGATTTGAGAAAACAAAATGCCTCACATCAAATTTATAGGAGATGAGTTTATAGAGATGATCAAGATTTATATGAAAGAGAGATTCGAAGTTTCTCGGTAAGTTATATCTCAGATCTCCATTTCTTTCATCCAATTATTTAGTTTTTTTTAGCAATTTACCTGTTAGAAAGATAAGTCATTATGTTAGAAAGATACGTCATGATCTATAACAGAAAGAAAATAGAATCTATTAAATTGGCTAAAAGCAGTTGCTAACCTAATTGAAAAAGTAACAAACAAAAATATAAATAAAGGTTTAACAGATTTAACATATCAGAATTTCTTCCCTCCTCCAAAAACAAACACAAGAAGATTCCGATTTAGTTTTGGTAGTAAGAGATATTTTACTAAAAAGAGATATTGCATTTGAAGAGGTTAGTAGTTTTCCTTTTATTTTATTTAATGATATTAAAAGTCATCATAAACAGAGGGAGGGATAATAAAAAGAAGGGAAACACAGTCAGAGACACGGAAGGAAGATTGTGAATATAATAGAAAATAAATGTTAAAGGGTATTAAACACTGTAAGAGAAAATAAAATATCTGGAAACATATATAAATATTTCAAGACCTAACTTAAGCAAAGACTCATAGATCAACATAAATTAGAGAAACAATTTTGTAGAAATTCAAACTTGATACTGATGTCATGGACTCATATAGGTTGACTTGGTTTTCAATGAACTTTCATTAAGAATGACGACGGAACATCAACCTAAGCCAACCAGGTAAGTGACCTTGCTATCGGCATGGTTATATTTGCTATTGACACAAGTTCCGTGGTTCTGCACGTGTCATATATATTGATATGTGTGAAATGTCTGTGGATCGATATGCTTCTTATTTGTTATGTATATGTTATAATATGTGAATTATTTGATAATAATTATGGTACGATGTGTTCAATGATATGTTTGAGATAGGATACGATAAGGATGCACAAAACGAAATGTAACGATAGGAGTCAAATACATTCATGAAACATTAAGGTTAGGTTACATACCGGAGTGATATGGATAAGAGAGATTGATGGAAGAATACTATTAGGCTACGGGTAGAAAAGGATAGGTTTGTGATAGATTGATAGAACGATAGCGTTAGGATTGATAGAACGATAACGTTAGGTTACGTTCTTGTGATGATATGACTGAGGTACGTTCACGTAATGATATGTCTGTGATAGGTATAAGAACGTTAAGGCTATGATAAGTTAGGAAACGATATGACTACGATTTACGTTATGACTTGTTTATGATATGATACATTGTGATGCAATATGTCATGGTATGATGTGTATATGATGAAATGTTATGTTAAAAGCATAGAACGTTATGTTAGGTCACTCATATTTGAATGTTAATAGCATGAATTGTATGACGTGAAACACGATAAACTGTCTGGAATCATAACCCCGATAGGAATATGTATAAAATGTAAATTGAAAATGAGAATGACATGAAGCATGGAACGTGACAGGGGGGTTATGTTCATTAATGATAAATGTAGAAGTAGGGGGGACCTCATGCATTATGTGTGTTCATGCATCTGGGGGGATAACCCTATCCCATAACGAGGGTAGGACGTGTACATCTAATGACAGGACAACAATCGTTATGCTTGCATAGCGCTGCCGTGACGGTTACTAGTTTTAACGGGTCCCGACATAAGGGGCTCCCAGAGTATGCCCACCGGATAAGAAAAGTGGCCCAGCGGTGTGCGAACTAGCTGGTGAGCCAATACTCGCAAGTATGGGCTGTGTGTAGACTATATGGTACACGTCCACGATTACCCGTTAGGACAACACCGTAGGGAAAGAGAAATGAAACCAAAGATAGGTCCCATCATTTCATTGCATGTGATTGTTGCATTTATCCCTAATAGTGTGATCACTTACTGAGTATTCCTTTAAATACTCAAGCCATGTGCTACTACATTTTTCTTACGGCTGACAACGGCATCGCAACTCTCGACCATGGCACATGCATAGGGTAATGGTATTTGTTTTCTTAGACTTAGGCTAGACTAGGTTGTTTCTAACTTAAACTCTTATTCATTTTATTTAGTCTTTTGTGGTGTCGTTGTAAAGATGTTTTTTAAACACGTAAGTTCATGGCTGTGTTTTAAGATAAAGGCTATGTTTTATGAAATTTTAATGAAGTCTTCCGCATTCAATGTTTATGGTACGTATACGGTAGCGACCTTAAATTAAGTAGAAAATTGTTGCATGCATATTCTAGTCACTCTAGGTCCCTAAAAAACTAGGATCGTTACATAAATCTACACTTGAACTTTCTATAACCTTGAGAAAAATCTGTGGCAACTCGCTTAACCAAGGATTCGATTACCGCCTACAAGTAGGTTACTTATTTAGTTGCACTATATATTACTTTTCCTTTTTTGGGATCACTAATTGTTAGTTAAGGTCATAGAGGAGGGTCGTCTCGAGCAATCAGTTCCATGTGTTATGACTTGTTGTCCTTAGTTTTCAAATCTCGTTCCAATTTTTATCATTTTTTTCTTTGTCACGTCAGTTCTATGTGTTACGAGTTTTTGTTCTTATTTTTCGAATCTTGTTCCATTTTTATCAAATTTTTTCTTTGTCAGTACGTGTCATGAAAAATGATTTTAAGCCTTGAGTCCATGTTCATGGATTCTTGAGCCATCAACAAAATCACTGTAAAATATCGACATCCTATTTTTAGGCTAGATCATATGCTTGATGAATTGCATGGCTCATATCTATTTACAAAGATTGATTTGAAATCTGGATATCATTAAATTAGAATGCATATACGAGATGAATGGAAAAGAGCTTTCAAAACTAAGGTTAGATTGTATGAATGACTTGTTATGCCTTCTGGGTTAACTAATGCTCCTAGTACATTTATCTTAATGAATCGCGTTTTGATAGAATATTTAGAAAAGCATGTTGTTGTACATTTTGATGATATTTTAATTTATTCAAAGACTTTGTATGAGCATGTAAAGCATGTTAAGTAACTTTTGATTATGCTTAGGAAAGAGAAAGTTTATGCCCATTTTAATAAGTGTAGTTTTTGCATGGAAAAGTTAATTTTCTTGGCTTCATAGTTCGTAAAAATGGAGTAGAAGTAATTTCTTGCTCTAAAGCAGAAGGAATCCTTAATTTGAAGAGAAGAGATTGTAGATAGGATTTTGAAACTTACCCCTAATTTGAGCCCAAAATAGATTTTCTTGAATTTGGCTTGTTCTTGAGGTTATTTCTCTTCGTTGTCTTCTATGGAAACATTCTTTGGAGGTGC
>NW_019273089.1:0-1339 GCF_002738345.1 Cucurbita maxima
ACCTGGTTAGTTAGACGTACGTGCTAAAAAAACCGTGTCACGGTCGACGTTTCTCGAAACTTCTGTTGGGAATGTTTAGTTTAGTCTTGATGATTTAGAATAGGATGTCGAAGAAACGGAGTGTAGACAAATAGTGCTTAAAATCGAAACCCTAATTTGTGAACCCTAATCCTGGACGTTTGAACCACGTGATAAAAAAACTGAGTAGCGGTCGCCGTTTTTCGAAATTCCTGCTCGGAGTGATCGGGAATAATGATGTAAAAATAGAATTTTGAAGAAATGGAGTGCATAAAACTGTAAAAGAGTGCTGTAAATCGATTCCCTAACCTGGTTAGTTAGACGTACGTGCTAAAAAAACCGTGTCACGGTCGACGTTTCTCGAAACTTCTGTTGGGAATGTTTAATTTAGTCTTGATGATTTAGAATAGAACGTCGAAGAAACGGAGATTAGAAAAATAGTGCTTAAAATCGAAACCCTAATTTGTGTACTCTAATCCTGGACGTTTGAACCACGTGATAAAAAAACTGAGTAGCGGTCGACGTTTTTCTAAATTCCTGATCGGAGTGATCGGGAATAATGATTTAAAAATAGAATTTTGAAGAAATGGAGTGCATAAAACAGTAAAAGAGTGCTGTAAATCGATTCCCTAACCTGGTTAGTTAGACGTACGTGCTAAAAAAACCGTGTCACGGTCGACGTTTCTCGAAACTTCTGTTGGGAATGTTTAGTTTAGTCTTGATGATTTAGAATAGAACGTCGAAGAAACGGAGTGTAGAAAAATAGTGCTTAAAATCGAAACCCTCATTTGTGAACCCTAATCCTGGACGTTTGAACCACGTGATAAAAAAACTGAGTAGCGGTCGCCGTTTTTCGAAATTCCTGATCAGAGTGATCGAGAATAATGATTTAAAAATAGAATTTTGAAGAAATGGAGTGCATAAAACAGTAAAAGAGTGCTGTAAATCGATTCCCTAACCTGGTTAGTTAGACGTACGTGCTAAAAAAACCGTGTCACGGTCGACGTTTCTCGAAACTTCTGTTGGGAATGTTTAGTTTAGTCTTGATGATTTAGAATAGGATGTCGAAGAAACGGAGTGTAGAAAAATAGTGCTTAAAATCGAAACCCTCATTTGTGAACCCTAATCCTGGACGTTTGAACCACGTGATAAAAAAACTGAGTAGCGGTCGCCGTTTTTCGAAATTCCTGATCAGAGTGATCGGGAATAATGATTTAAAAATAGAATTTTGAAGAAATGGAGTGCATAAAACTGTAAAAGAGTGCTGTAAATCGATTCCCTAACCTGGTTAGTTAGACGTACGTGCTAAAAAAACCGTGTC
>NW_019273089.1:1376-1825 GCF_002738345.1 Cucurbita maxima
GAAGAAACGGAGTGTAGAAAAATAGTGCTTAAAATCGAAACCCTCATTTGTGAACCCTAATCCTGGACGTTTGAACCAGGTGATAAAAAAACTGAGTAGCGGTCGCCGTTTTTCGAAATTCCTGATCAGAGTGATCGAGAATAATGATTTAAAAATAGAATTTTGAAGAAATGGAGTGCATAAAACAGTAAAAGAGTGCTGTAAATCGATTCCCTAACCTGGTTAGTTAGACGTACGTGCTAAAAAAACCGTGTCACGGTCGACGTTTCTCGAAACTTCTGTTGGGAATGTTTATTTTAGTCTTGATGATTTAGAATAGAACGTCGAAGAAACGGAGTGTAGAAAAATAGTGCTTAAAATCGAAACTTTAATTTGTGTACACTAATCCTGGACGTTTGAACCACGTGATAAAAAAACTGAGTAGCGGTCGGCGTTTTTCTAAATTCCTG
>NW_019273089.1:2013-3696 GCF_002738345.1 Cucurbita maxima
TGTAAATCGATTCCCTAACCTGGTTAGTTAGACGTACGTGCTAAAAAAACCGTGTCACGGTCGACGTTTCTCGAAACTTCTGTTGGGAATGTTTAGTTTAGTCTTGATGATTTAGAATAGAACGTCGAAGAAACGGAGTGTAGAAAAATAGTGCTTAAAATCGAAACCCTAATTTGTGTACTCTAATCCTGGACGTTTGAACCACGTGATAAAAAAACTGAGTAGCGGTCGGCGTTTTTCTAAATTCCTGATCGGAGTGATCGGGAATAATGATTTAAAAATAGAATTTTGAAGAAATGGAGTGCATAAAACTGTAAAAGAGTGCTGTAAATCGATTCCCTAACCTGGTTAGTTAGACGTACGTGCTAAAAAAACCGTGTCACGGTCGACGTTTCTCGAAACTTCTGTTGGGAATGTTTAGTTTAGTCTTGATGATTTAGAATAGAACGTCGAAGAAACGGAGTGTAGAAAAATAGTGCTTAAAATCGAAACCCTCATTTGTGAACCCTAATCCTGGACGTTTGAACCAGGTGATAAAAAAACTGAGTAGCGGTCGCCGTTTTTCGAAATTCCTGCTCGGAGTGATCGGGAATAATGATTTAAAAATAGAATTTTGAAGAAATGGAGTGCATAAAACTGTAAAAGAGTGCTGTAAATCGATTCCCTAACCTGGTTAGTTAGACGTACGTGCTAAAAAAACCGTTTCACGGTCGACGTTTCTCGAAACTTTTGGTGGGAATGTTTAGTTTAGTCTTGATGATTTAGAATAGAATGTCAAAGAAATGGAGTGTAGAAAAATAGTGCTTAAAATCGAAACCCTAATTTGTGAACCCTAATCCTGGACGTTTGAACCAGGTGATAAAAAAACTGAGTAGCGGTCGCCGTTTTTCGAAATTCCTGCTCGGAGTGATCGGGAATAATGATTTAAAAATAGAATTTTGAAGAAATGGAGTGCATAAAACAGTAAAAGAGTGCTGTAAATCGATTCCCTAACCTGGTTAGTTAGACGTACGTGCTAAAAAAACCGTGTCACGGTCGACGTTTCTCGAAACTTCTGTTGGGAATGTTTAGTTTAGTCTTGATGATTTTGAATAGAACGCCGAAGAAACGGAGTGTAGAAAAATAGTGCTTAAAATCGAAACCATCATTTGTGAACCCTAATCCTGGACGTTTGAACCAGGTGATAAAAAAACTGAGTAGCGGTCGCCGTTTTTCGAAATTCCTACTCGGAGTGATCGGGAATAATGATTTAAAAATAGAATTTTGAAGAAATGGAGTGCATAAAACTGTAAAAGAGTGCTGTAAATCGATTCCCTAACCTGGTTAGTTAGACGTACGTGCTAAAAAAACCATGTCACGGTCAACGTTTCTCGAAACTTCTGTTGGGAATGTTTAGTTTAGTCTTGATGATTTAGAATAGAACGTCGAAGAAACGGAGTGTAGAAAAATAGTGCTTAAAATCGAAACCCTCATTTGTGAACCCTAATCCTGGACGTTTGAACCAGGTGATAAAAAAACTGAGTAGCGGTCGCCGTTTTTCGAAATTCCTGCTCGGCGTGATCGGGAATAATGATTTAAAAATAGAATTTTGAAGAAATGGAGTGCATAAAACAGTAAAAGAGTGCTGTAAATCGATTCCCTAACCTGGTTAGTTAGACGTACGTGCTAAAAAAACCGTGTCAC
>NW_019273089.1:4115-5864 GCF_002738345.1 Cucurbita maxima
GATCGGGAATAATGATTTAAAAATAGAATTTTGAAGAAATGGAGTGCATAAAACTGTAAAAGAGTGCTGTAAATCGATTCCCTAACCTGGTTAGTTAGACGTACGTGCTAAAAAAACCGTTTCACGGAAGACGTTTCTCGAAACTTTTGGTGGGAATGTTTAGTTTAGTCTTGATGATTTAGAATAGAATGTCGAAGAAATGGAGTGTAGAAAAATAGTGCTTAAAATAGAAACCCTAATTTGTGAACCCTAATCCTGGACGTTTGAACCACGTGATAAAAAAACTGAGTAGCGGTCGGCGTTTTTCGAAATTCCTGCTCGGAGTGATCGGGAATAATGATTTAAAAATAGAATTTNATAAAACAGTAAAAGAGTGCTGTAAATCGATTCCCTAACCTGGTTAGTTAGACGTACGTGCTAAAAAAACCGTGTCACGGTCGACGTTTCTCGAAACTTGTGTTGGGAATGTTTAGTTTAGTCTTGATGATTTAGAATAGAACGCCGAAAAAACGGAGTGTAGAAAAATAGTGCTTAAAATCGAAACCCTCATTTGTGAACCCTAATCCTGGACGTTTGAACCAGGTGATAAAAAAACTGAGTAGCGGTCGCCGTTTTTCGAAATTCCTGCTCGGAGNACGTTTCTCGAAACTTCTGTTGGGAATGTTTAGTTTAGTCTTGATGATTTAGAATAGAACGTCGAAGAAACGGAGTGTAGAAAAATAGTGCTTAAAATCGAAACCCTCATTTGTGAACCCTAATCCTAGACGTTTGAACCAGGTGATAAAAAAACTGAGTAGCGGTCGCCGTTTTTCGAAATTCCTGCTCGGAGTGATCGGGAGTAATGATTTAAAAATAGAATTTTGAAGAAATGGAGTGCATAAAACTGTAAAAGAGTGCTGTAAATCGATTCCCTAACCTGGTTAGTTAGACGTACGTGCTAAAAAAACCGTTTCACGGTCGACGTTTCTCGAAACTTTTGGTGGGAATGTTTAGTTTAGTCTTGATGATTTAAAATAGAATGTCGAAGAAACGGAGTGTAGAAAAATAGTGCTTAAAATCGAAACCCTAATTTGTGTACTCTAATCCTGGACGTTTGAACCACGTGATAAAAAAACTGAGTAGCGGTCGGCGTTTTTCTAAATTCCTGATCGGAGTGATCGGGAATAATGATTTAAAAATAGAATTTTGAAGAAATGGAGTGCATAAAACTGTAAAAGAGTGCTGTAAATCGATTCCCTAACCTGGTTAGTTAGACGTACGTGCTAAAAAAACCGTGTCACGGTCAACGTTTCTCGAAACTTCTGTTGGGAATGTTTAGTTTAGTCTTGATGATTTAGAATAGAACGTCGAAGAAACGGAGTGTAGAAAAATAGTGCTTAAAATCGAAACCCTCATTTGTGAACCCTAATCCTGGACGTTTGAACCAGGTGATAAAAAAACTGAGTAGCGGTCGCCGTTTTTTGAAATTCCTGCTCGGAGTGATCGGGAATAATGATTTAAAAATAGAATTTTGAAGAAATGGAGTGCATAAAACTGTAAAANATGTCACGGTCGACGTTTCTCGAAATTTCGGTTGGGAATGTTTAGTTTAGTCTTGATGATTTAGAATAGGATGTCGATGTAACGGAGTGTAGAAAAATAGTGCTTAAAATCGAAACCCTAATTTGTGTACCCTAATCCTGGACGTTTGAACCACGTGATAAAAAAACTGAGTAGCTGTCGGCATTTCTCGAAATTCCTGCTCGGAGT
>NW_019273089.1:5893-7220 GCF_002738345.1 Cucurbita maxima
TAAATCGATTCCCTAACCTGGTTAGTTAGACGTACGTGCTAAAAAAACCATGTCACGGTCGACGTTTCTCGAAATTTCTGTTGGGAATAATTAGTTTAGTCTTGATGATTTAGAATAGGATGTCGATGAAACGGAGTGTAGAAAAATAGTGCTTAAAATCGAAACCCTAATTTGTGAACCCTAATCCTCGACGTTTGAACCACGTGATAAAAAAACTGAGTATCGGTCGCCGTTTTTCGAAATTCCTGCTCGGAGTGATCGGGAATAATGATTTAAAAATAGAATTTTGAAGAAATGGAGTGCATAAAACTGTAAAAGAGTGCTGTAAATCGATTCCCTAACCTGGTTAGTTAGACGTACGTGCTAAAAAAACCGTGTCACGGTCAACGTTTCTCGAAACTTCTGTTGGTAATGTTTAGTTTAGTCTTGATGATTTAGAATAGGATGTCGAAGAAACGGAGTGTAGAAAAATAGTGCTTAAAATCGAAACCCTAATTTGTGTACCCTAATCCTGGACGTTTGAACCACGTGATAAAANTTTCTCGAAACTTCTGTTGGGAATGTTTAGTTTAGTCTTGATGATTTAGAATAGGATGTCGAAGAAACGGAGTGTAGAAAAATAGTGCTTAAAATCGAAACCCTAATTTGTGTACCCTAATCCTGGATGTTTGAACCACGTGATAAAAAAACTGAGTAGCTGTCGGCATTTCTCGAAATTCCTGCTCGGAGTGATCGGGAATAATGATTTAAAAATAGAATTTTGAAGAAATGGAGTGCATAAAACAGTAAAAGAGTGCTATAAATCGATTCCCTAACCTGGTTAGTTAGACGTACGTGCTAAAAAAACCATGTCACGGTCGACGTTTCTCGAAATTTCGGTTGGGAATGTTTAGTTTAGTCTTGATGATTTAGAATAGGATGTCGATGTAACGGAGTGTAGAAAAATAGTGCTTAAAATCGAAACCCTAATTTGTGAACCCTAATCTTGGACGTTTGAACCACGTGATAAAAAAACTGAGTAGCGGTCGCCGTTTTTCGAAATTCCTGCTCGGAGTGATCGGGAATAATGATTTAAAAATAGAATTTTGAAGAAATGGAGTGCATAAAACTGTAAAAGAGTGCTGTAAATCGATTCCCTAACCTGGTTAGTTAGACGTACGTGCTAAAAAAACCGTTTCACGGTCGACGTTTCTCGAAACCTTTGGTGGGAATGTTTAGTTTAGTCTTGATGATTTAGAATAGAATGTCGAAGAAACGGAGTGTAGAAAAATAGTGCTTAAAATCGAAACCCTAATTTGTGAACCCTAATCCTCGACGTTTGAACCAC
>NW_019273090.1:0-7588 GCF_002738345.1 Cucurbita maxima
TCACCTCAGCGAGCTTCAGTAACTACTGCGACGAGCTCGGCATGCAGCAGCGACTAACAATGCCCTACTCCCTCTAGCAAAACAACAAGATCTTTGTTGATGACAGCTGGGATGCCTGAAAGATTCTGGGGAGAGGCGGTAATGACGACTGTCTATCTTCTCAATCGGTCGCTAATGTGAAGCCTAGACGGGAAGATGCCACATGAGGCCTGGTACAATAGAAAGCCAGTGGTACATCATTTTCGAGTGTTCGGATGTGTCGCATACATGAAGGTAGCGCGTTCCAACCTTGTCAAGCTCGATCCAAAGGGGTTGAAGGTCGTCTTCATCGGCTACAAACCTGGGAGCAAGGCGTACAGACTCTATGATCCTGCGGGGGGTGAGCCCACGTGTCTCGTGATGTCATCTTCGACGAAAGCACCTTCAGGCAGTGGAACGACGTGATCGAGACAGCCCACAACCCAAATCAATTCACGGTGGAGTACCTCGTCATCGAGCCAGAAGAAGGAGGAGCACAGCATCAGGAACCGTCACAGCCGCCAGCAGTTGCACCCCTTGAACCAGTGGAATTTGCAACACCACGGACTGTGGATTCGACGCTGGATGTCGATCACGATGAAGATCTGGTAGCCAGGTACTGGAGGATGGACGACCTAGTGGGAGGAGGTGAAGCCCCTAGACTAGCAGCACGCAAACTGGAACAAGAGGTGGCCGAACTGCATGTCATCAACGCAGATGAACCGAACACCTTCGCTGAAGCAGAAAGGAACCCGTGCCAGCTGAAGGCAATGCAGAAGGAGATGAAATTCATCACCGAGAACCAGACATAAAGTCTAGAGGATATGTCACTGGGACACCAAGTCATAGGGCTCAAATGGGTCTTCAGACTGATGCGAACGAAAAGGGAGAAGTTGTGAAACTCAAGGTCAGTCTGGTGGTGAAGGGCTACGTCTAGAAGCAAGGAGTGGATTTTGAGGAGGTATTCGCACCAGTGACAAAGCTGGAATCTACCCACCTATTGCTGGCAATCGCGGCACATCATTCCTGAGAAGTCCACCTCATCGACGTGAAACCCGCGTTCCTAAACGGAGAGCTGAAGGAGACTGACTATGTTCAACAACCACCGAACTTCCTGGACAACGACAACCCTGACAAGGTATTGTGCCTGCACAAGGCACTCTATGGGCTTCGGCATGCACCACGAGCCTGAAACACGAAGCTCGACAGTACCCTATTATCGCTAAAGTTCAAGCGCTGTGCCTCTGAGCATGACATGTACACGCCCGGCCACGACGAGTAGCGACTAATCGTGAGAGTGTATGATATAAACCAAAAAACATCAATCATACAATATACTTCAATGAAGATGTGAAGAAAATGTTGTCAAAATTATCAAAAGATGTTTTAATTCATGCCACATTGAAGAAGAATGAAGTTTGATTGTTATAAATTTTGGGTGGGTTACAATTTAGAGTTATTGTATTTTAAGACATTTTATTTACTTTAGGTTACATTTACATAATGGCTAATTATGGCCATAAAGTATGAAGGTTACAACTCTTGGAGTGCCTTTAATAGTTTCATTTTTTAGGCTATATAAAGCCATGTATATTGTATTGGTAAGAGACTTGGAAAATATAGAAAAAGAAGCATTTGTCCTCTTCTTTAGCCAATGGCTAAGTTTCTTTGCAATTCTATGTAGTTTAGGTTGCATGTAGAATCATTCAAGCTCGACATGATTAATCTTGCTTGTGGAGTGATTCGAATCTCAAGCAAGTGTTCTTGCCTTGAGATATTTGATCAACAAGAATCATTCAAGCTAGACATGATCGATTTTGCTTGTGGAGTGATTTGAATTTCAAACAATGTTCTTGCCTTGAGATATTCGATCAACAAGGTAATCCGAATCTTACTCCCCTTGTAGTGGTTCCTTATCTTATCAGTGTACGTCGATGACCTCATAATCACTGGAGGCGACATGGAAGTCCTCGGAAGATTCAAGAGGGAGATGTCAAAGAACTTCAAGATGAGCGATCTTGGCATGCTCAGCTACTACCTCGACATCGAAGTGCAACAGGGTACTACCGGCATCACCATCTGCTAAAGTGCATATGCGAAGAAGCTGTTGGACACAACTGGGCTTGTGGACAGTAACCCTATAAAGACTCCAATGGAGGGCCCGACTCCAACTAAGGAAGGCCGGCACTATGACGGCAATTAATGCCACCAATTACCGCAACATTGTCAAAAGCCTGCGCTATCTGATAAACACACGTCCTGACCTTGCTTACTTAGTTGGATACGTAAGTAGATTCATGGAAGAACCTAGGGAGGAGCCTCTTGTGGTTGTCAAGCGCATCCTGCACTATGTGGCTGGAACCAGAGGCTGGGGTGTGAGATACTGCACCAGGAGAGGAAAGGAGAAGCTTGAGCTTGTTGGCTACAGCGATAGTGACATGACCGGTGACGTTGATGATCGTAAGAGCACCAGTGGGGTGATTTACTTCCTCTCAGGCAGTGCGATCTACTAGCAATCAACAAAACAAAAGGTAGTTGCTTTGTGATATGAACCAAGAGACATCAATCATACAATATGCTTCAATGAAGATTTGAAGAAAATATTGTTGAAATTATCAAAAGATATTTCAGTTCATGCCACATTGAAGAGAAATGAAGTTTCATGTTTTGAATTTTGGGTGGATTACAATTTAGAGTTATTGTATTTCATTAATGTATTTTAAGACTTTTAATTTACTTTAATTAAGGTCATTTAGTTCATGCCTAGAATTGATTAATTATTTATATATTTTTCAATCTTTCCATTTATTTGTTGATTGTCATTTCCACCCTCCTTGGCCTTTTGACTTTGTTCTCATTTTATTCCTAAAGATCATATTTAGATCTTAAAAAAAACAATATAGAATTTTACTTCTTAATATTGTGTTTATACATAGTTAGGGCATGTGCAATTCTACTAAAAAATATAATAGTCCCTTATTTGTTTGATTGTTTATTATTTTATTTTTATGTTATTTTACAATTAACTTGTCATGATTGTCCATGCCCAATCCCAATGGACAACCCTTCGATCCGATCTGCCTGCCCTTATTGCACGGTTTAGAGAGCACTTGTGTATGTGATGTCAGCCCAGCCTCGAAAATCAAGCTTTGCCCTGCTTATTCACTCGGACAATGCTCCCCCGTAGCAATGCTCCCCCGTAGCGTAGCGATGAAGAAGATGATCATTTATTTAGTAGGTGAACAGTCGAAGAACCACTCTAACGAAGAATGGAGCTTCTTGGTTTTGAAACATATTCTTTTGCGCAACAAGCTGCTGGGTCAATATCCCTTGCTATTAAATCTGCTCCAGTTATCTCATCTATAGAAGAAGCTGGTATAGAATAGGTCGTCAGGGGTGGGGGCTTTACCGGGGGGACTAACTAGTAAAAGGCCAAGGAGTACTGTCCACTCCAGCCCAGGCCCTCAGAATAGTCCCATTTTTCCTCCACGCAGATAAGGGGCTAGCTTGCTACTATAAGAATTGCTTTATCCATATATTAGCTTACCTTCCCAAGTGGCCACACGCTTAACCGCGAAATTCTGATGGATTGCTTTATCCATATATTAGCTTACCTTCCCAAGTGGCCACACGCTTAACCGCGAAATTCTGATGGGATGCTTTATCCATATATTAGCTTACCTTCCCAAGTGGCCACACGCTTAACCGCGAAATTCTGATGGGATCCGGTATCCATATATTAGCTTACCTTCCCAAGTGGCCACACGCTTAACCGCGAAATTCTGATGGGATCCGGAGCATTAGTGCTGGTATGATCGCACCCGACATGCCATGCGCACAAAATCGGATTTAACGCATGCGGGGCGGCATGATCGAAACGCGATGGGCGTGAGCGGGGGAGGTTCTCATTTGTAGAGAAAGAAAGAAAAGAACTGGGAGAAATTGAAAGAAAAAAAGGGGTGCAACACGAGGACTTCCCAAGTGGTCACCTAACTTAGTACTACTCTCGCCCAAGCACGCTTAACTGCGGAGTTCTGATGGGATCCGGTGCATTAGTGCTGGTATGATCGCACCCGACATGCCATGCGCACAAAATCGGATTTAACGCATGCGGGGCGGCATGATCGAAACGCGATGGGCGTGAGCGGGGGAGGGGTTCTCATTTGTAGAGAAAGGAAGAAAAGAGAAATTGAAAGAAAAAAAAGGGTGCAACACGAGGACTTCCCAAGTGGTCACCCAACTTAGTACTACTCTCGCCCAAGCGCGCATAACTGCGGAGTTCTGATGGGATCCGGTGTATTAGTGCTGGTATGATCGCACCCGACATGCCATGCGCACAAAATCGGATTTAACGCATGCGGGGCGGCATGATCGAAACGCGATGGGCGTGAGCGGGGGAGGTTCTCATTTGTAGAGAAAGGAAGAAAAGAACTGGGAGAAATTGAAAGAAAAAAAGGGGTGCAACACGAGGACTTCCCAAGTGGTCACCCAACTTAGTACTACTCTCGCCCAAGCACGCTTAACTGCGGAGTTCTGATGGGATCTGGTGCATTAGTGCTGGTATGATCGCACCCGATATGCCATGCGCACAAAATCGGATTTAACGCATGCGGGGCGGCATGATCGAAACGCGATGGGCGTGAGCGGGGGAGGTTCTCATTTGTAGAGAAAGGAAGAAAAGAACTGGGAGAAATTGAAAGAAAAAAAGGGGTGCAACACGAGGACTTCCCAAGTGGTCACCCAACTTAGTACTACTCTCGCCCAAGCACGCTTAACTGCGGAGTTCTGATGGGATCTGGTGCATTAGTGCTGGTATGATCGCACCCGACATGCCATGCGCACAAGATCGGATTTAACGCATGCGGGGCGGCATGATCGAAACGCGATGGGCGTGAGTGGGGGAGGTTCTCATTTGTAGAGAAAGGAAGAAAAGAACTGGGAGAAATTGAAAGAAAAAAAGGGGTGCAACACGAGGAATTCCCAAGTGGTCACCCAACTTAGTACTACTCTCGCCCAAGCACGCTTAACTGCGGAGTTCTGATGGGATCCGGTGCATTAGTGATGGTATGATCGCACCCGACATGCCATGCGCACAAAATCGAATTTAACGCATGAGGGCGGCATGATCGAAACGCGATGGGCGTGAGCGGGGGAGGTTCTCATTTGTAGAGAAAGGAAGAAAAGAACTGGGAGAAATTGAAAGAAAAAAACGGGGTGCAACACGAGCACTTCCCAAGTGGAAACCCAACTTAGTACTACTCTCGCCCAAGCACGCTTAACTGCGGAGTTCTGATGGGATCCGTTGCATTAGTGCTGGTATGATCGCACCCGACATGCCATGCGCACAAAATCGGATTTAACGCATGCGGGGCGGCATGATCGAAACGCGATGGGCGTGAGCGGGGGAGGTTCTCATTTGTAGAGAAAGGAAGAAAAGAACTGGGAGAAATTGAAAGAAAAAAAGGGGTGCAACACGAGGACTTCCCAAGTGGTCACCAAACTTAGCACTACTCTCGCCCAAGCACGCTTAACTGCGGAGTTCTGATGGGATCCGGTGCATTAGTGATGGTATGATCGCACCCGACATGCCATGCGCACAAAATCGGATTTAACGCATGCGGGGCGGCATGATCGAAACGCGATGGGCGTGAGCGGGGGAGGTTCTCATTTGTAGAGAAAGGAAGAAAAGAACTGGGAGAAATTGAAAGAAAAAAAGGAGTGCAACACGAGGACTTCCCAAGTGGTCACCCAACTTAGTACTACTCTCGCCCAAGCACGCTTGACTGCGGAGTTCTGATGGGATCCGGTGCATTAGTGCTGGTATGATCGCACCCGACATGCCATGTGCACAAAATCGAATTTAACGCATGCGGGGCGGCATGATCGAAACGCGATGGGCGTGAGCGGGGGAGGTTCTCATTTGTAGAGAAAGGAAGAAAAGAACTGGGAGAAATTGAAAGAAAAAAAGGGGTGCAACCCGAGGACTTCCCAAGTGGTCACCCAACTTAGTACTACTCTCGCCCAAGCACGCTTAACTGCAGAGTTCTGATGGGATCCGGTGCATTAGTGCTGGTATGATCGCACCCGACATGCCATGCGCACAAAATCGAATTTAACGCATGCGGGGCGGCATGATCGAAACGCGATGGGCGTGAGCGGGGGAGGTTCTCATTTGTAGAGAAAGGAAGAAAAGAACTGGGAGAAATTGAAACAAAAAAAGGGGTGCAACACGAGTACTTCCCAACTGGAAATTGAAACAAAAAAAGGGGTGCAACACGAGTACTTCCCAACTGGTCACCCAACTTAGTACTACTCTCGCCCAAGCGTGCAACACGAGTACTTCCCAAGTGGTCACCCAACTTAGTACTACTCTCGCCCAAGCAAGCTTAACTGCAGAGTTCTGATGGGATCCGGTGCATTAGTGAACTTAGTACTACTCTCGCCCAAGCAAGCTTAACTGCAGAGTTCTGATGGGATCCGGTGCATTAGTGATGGTATGATCGCACCCGACATGCCATGCGCACAAAATCGGATTTAACGCATGCGGGGCGGCATGATCGAAACGCGATGGGCGTGAGCGGGGGAGGTTCTCATTTGTAGAGAAAGGAAGAAAAGAACTGGGAGAAATTGAAAGAAAAAAGGGGTCCAACACGAGGACTTCCCAAGTGGTCACCCAACTTAGTACTACTCTCGCCCAAGCACGCTTAACTGCGGAGTTCTGATGGGATCCGGTGCATTAGTGATGGTATGATCGCACCCGAANGAGTTCTGATGGGATCCGGTGCATTAGTGATGGTATGATCGCACCCGACATGCCATGCGCACAAAATTGGATTTAACGCATGCGGGGCGGCATGATCGAAACGCGATGGGCGTGAGCGGGGGAGGTTCTCATTTGTAGAGAAAGGAAGAAAAGAACGGGGAGAAATTGAAAGAAAAAAAGGGGTGCAACACAAGGACTTCCCAAGTGGTCACCCAACTTAGTACTACTCTCGCCAAAGCACGCTTAACTGCGGAGTTCTAATGGGATCCGGTGCATTAGTGCTGTTAGTACTACTCTCGCCAAAGCACGCTTAACTGCGGAGTTCTAATGGGATCCGGTGCATTAGTGCTGGTATGATCGCACCCGCCAAAGCACGCTTAACTGCGGAGTTCTAATGGGATCCGGTGCATTAGTGCTGGTATGATCGCACCTGACATGCCATGCGCACAAAATCGGATTTAACGCATGCGGGGCGGCATGATCGAAACGCGATGGGCGTGAGCGGGGGAGGTTCTCATACGTAAGACCATGGCTGTGTTTTCCAGAGAAAAAGTTGTTTTAAGCGTTTTTGAAGTTTACGTTATAAATGATGTTCATGTAAGAGTTATATTTCCGCATTATAGATAAGCATGAGACGTTAGTAGTGACTATGAGTGTGTGAAAATTTAGGGTCGTTACATAAATGGTGGAAATATACGTTTCATCTTCTTCTTTTGTTTTACTAAATCTGAACCTCCTTCCATGCTGGTTCTCATGAAAAAAATTTATGGTTCTAGAAACTAGACACAATAAGAGGAGTCTGTGGAA
>NW_019273091.1:0-7579 GCF_002738345.1 Cucurbita maxima
TTAGTACGTGCTAAAAAAACCGTGTCACGGTCCACATTTTTCGAAAGTTTTGTGAGGAATGATAAGGCTTGATGATTTAGAATATTATTTCTAAGAAACGGAGTGCATAAAACAGTAAAAGAGTTCGTCAAATCGAACCCTTCTTCGGAAACCCGAACAGGAAGTTTTTAATACGTTCTAAAAAAACCGAGTCACGGTCCACTTTTTTCGAAAGTTTTGTTTGGAATGATAAGGCTTGATGATTTAGAATATTATTTCTTAGAAACAGAGTGCATAAAACAGTCAATGAGTACTTTAAATCGAACCCTTCTTCGGAAACCCAAACACGGAAGTTTTTAGTACGTGCTAAAAAACCGAGTCACGGTCGACGTTTTTCGAAACTTTTGTGAGGAATGATAAGGCTTGATGATTTAGAATATTATTTCTAAGAATTGGAGTGCATAAAACAGTCAAAGAGTTCTTCAAATCGAACCCTTTTTCGGAAAACCGAATAGGACAGTTTTTATTACATGCTAAAAAAACCGAGTCACGGTCCACATTTTTCGAAAGTTTTGTGAGGAATGATAAGGCTTGATGATTTAGAATATTATTTCTAAGAAACAGAGTGCATAAAACAGTCAAAGAGTACTTTAAATCGTTGATGATTTAGAATATTATTTCTAAGAAACAGAGTGCATAAAACAGTCAAAGAGTACTTTAAATCGAACCTGATTTAGAATATTATTTCTAAGAAACAGAGTGCATAAAACAGTCAAAGAGTACTTTAAATCGAACCTTTCTTCGGAAACCCAAACACGGAAGTTTTTAGTACGTGCTAAAAAAACCGAGTCACGGTCCACATTTTTCGAAAGTTTTGTGAGGAATGATAAGGCTTGATGATTTAGAATATTATTTCTAAGAAACGGAGTGCATATAACAGTAAAAGAGTTCGTCAAATCGAACCCTTCTTCGGAAAACCGAACAGGGAAGTTTTTAGTACGTGCTAAAAAAACCGAGTCACGGTCCACATTTTTCGAAAGTTTTGTTTGGAATGATAAGGCTTGCAGATTTAGAATATTATTTCTAAGAAACGGAGTGCATAAAACAGTAAAAGAGTTCGTCAAATCGAACCCTTCTTCGGAAACCCGAACAGGGAAGTTTTTAGTACGTTCTAAAAAAACCGAGTTACGGTCCACTTTTTTCGAAAGTTTTGTTTGGAATGATAAGACTTGATGATTTAGAATATTATTTCTAAGAAACGGAGTGCATAAAACAGTCGAAGAGTACTTTAAATCGAACCCTTCTTCTGAAACCCAAACAGGGAAGTTTTTAGTATCCGCTAAAAAACCGAGTCACAGTCGACGTTTTTCGAAATTTTTCTGAGGAATGATAAGGCTTGATGATTTAGAATATTATATCTAAGAAACAGAGTGCATAAAAAAGTCAAAGAGTTCGTCAAATCGAACCCTTCTTCGGAAACACGAATAGGGAAGTTCTTAGTACGTGCTAAAAAAACCGAGTCACGGTCCACATTTTTCGAAAGTTTTGTGAGGAATGATAAGGCTTGATGATTTAGAATATTATTTCTAAGAAACGGAGTGCATCAAACAGTCAAAGAGTACTTTAAATCGAACCCTTCATCGGAAACCCAAACACGGAAGTTTTTAGTACGTGCTAAAAAACCGAGTCACAGTCGACGTTTTTCGAAACTTTTGTGAGGAATGATAAGGCTTGATGATTTAGAATAATATATCTAAGAAACGGAGTGCATAAAACAGTCAAAAAGTTCGTCAAATCGAACCCTTCTTCGGAAACCCAAACAGGGAAGTTCTTAGTACGTGCTAAAAAAACCGAGTCACGGTCCACATTTTTCGAAAGTTTTGTGAGGAATGATAAGGCTTGATGATTTAGAATATTATTTCTAAGAAACGGAGTGCATAAAACAGTCAAAGAGTACTTTAAATCGAACCCTTCTTCGGAAACCCAAACAGGGAAGTTTTTAGTACGTGCTAAAAAACCGAGTCACGGTCGACGTTTTTCGAAATTTTTGTGAGGAATGATAAGGCTTGATGATTTAGAATATTATTTCTAAGAAACGGAGTGCATAAAACAGTAAAAGAGTTCGTCAAATCGAACCCTTCTTCGGAAACCCGAACAGGGAAGTTTTTAGTACGTGCTAAAAAAACCGAGTCACGGTCCACATTTTTCGAAAGTTTTGTTTGGAATGATAAGGCTTGATGATTTAGAATATTATTTCTAAGAAACAGAGTGCATAAAACAGTCAAAGAGTACTTTAAATCGAACCCTTCTTCGGAAACCCAAACAGGGAAGTTTTTAGTACGTGCTAAAAAACCGAGTCACGGTCGACGTTTTTCGAAATTTTTGTGAGGAATGATAAGGCTTGATGATTTAGAATATTATTTCTAAGAAACGGAGTGCATAAAACAGTAAAAGAGTTCGTCAAATCGAACCCTTCTTCGGAAACCCGAACAGGGAAGTTTTTAGTACGTGCTAAAAAAACCGAGTCACGGTCCACATTTTTCGAAAGTTTTGTTTGGAATGATAAGGCTTGATGATTTAGAATATTATTTCTAAGAAACAGAGTGCATAAAACAGTCAAAGAGTACTTTAAATCGAACCCTTCTTCGGAAACCCAAACAGGGAAGTTTTTAGTACGTGCTAAAAAACCGAGTCACGGTCGACGTTTTTCGAAATTTTTGTGAGGAATGATAAGGCTTGATGATTTAGAATATTATTTCTAAGAAACGGAGTGCATAAAACAGTAAAAGAGTTCGTCAAATCGAACCCTTCTTCGGAAACCCGAACAGGGAAGTTTTTAGTACGTGCTAAAAAAACCGAGTCACGGTCCACATTTTTCGAAAGTTTTGTTTGGAATGATAAGGCTTGATGATTTAGAATATTATTTCTAAGAAACAGAGTGCATAAAACAGTCAAAGAGTACTTTAAATCGAACCCTTCTTCGGAAACCCAAACAGGGAAGTTTTTAGTACGTGCTAAAAAACCGAGTCACGGTCGACGTTTTTCGAAATTTTTGTGAGGAATGATAAGGCTTGATGATTTAGAATATTATTTCTAAGAAACGGAGTGCATAAAACAGTAAAAGAGTTCGTCAAATCGAACCCTTCTTCGGAAACCCGAACAGGGAAGTTTTTAGTACGTGCTAAAAAAACCGAGTCACGGTCCACATTTTTCGAAAGTTTTGTTTGGAATGATAAGGCTTGATGATTTAGAATATTATTTCTAAGAAACGGAGTGCATAAAACAGTCAAAGAGTACTTTAAATCGAACCCTTCTTCGGAAACCCAAACAGGGAAGTTTTTAGTACGTGCTAAAAAACCGAGTCACGGTCGACGTTTTTCGAAATTTTTGTGAGGAATGATAAGGCTTGATGATTTAGAATATTATTTCTAAGAAACGGAGTGCATAAAACAGTAAAAGAGTTCGTCAAATCGAACCCTTCTTCGGAAACCCGAACAGGGAAGTTTTTAGTACGTGCTAAAAAAACCGAGTCACGGTCCACATTTTTCGAAAGTTTTGTTTGGAATGATAAGGCTTGATGATTTAGAATATTATTTCTAAGAAACAGAGTGCATAAAACAGTCAAAGAGTACTTTAAATCGAACCCTTCTTCGGAAACCCAAACAGGGAAGTTTTTAGTACGTGCTAAAAAACCGAGTCACGGTCGACGTTTTTCGAAATTTTTGTGAGGAATGATAAGGCTTGATGATTTAGAATATTATTTCTAAGAAACGGAGTGCATAAAACAGTAAAAGAGTTCGTCAAATCGAACCCTTCTTCGGAAACCCGAACAGGGAAGTTTTTAGTACGTGCTAAAAAAACCGAGTCACGGTCCACATTTTTCGAAAGTTTTGTTTGGAATGATAAGGCTTGATGATTTAGAATATTATTTCTAAGAAACGGAGTGCATAAAACAGTCAAAGAGTACTTTAAATCGAACCCTTCTTCGGAAACCCAAACAGGGAAGTTTTTAGTACGTGCTAAAAAACCGAGTCACGGTCGACGTTTTTCGAAATTTTTGTGAGGAATGATAAGGCTTGATGATTTAGAATATTATTTCTAAGAAACGGAGTGCATAAAACAGTAAAAGAGTTCGTCAAATCGAACCCTTCTTCGGAAACCCGAACAGGGAAGTTTTTAGTACGTGCTAAAAAAACCGAGTCACGGTCCACATTTTTCGAAAGTTTTGTTTGGAATGATAAGGCTTGATGATTTAGAATATTATTTCTAAGAAACGGAGTGCATAAAACAGTCAAAGAGTACTTTAAATCGAACCCTTCTTCGGAAACCCAAACAGGGAAGTTTTTAGTACGTGCTAAAAAACCGAGTCACGGTCGACGTTTTTCGAAATTTTTGTGAGGAATGATAAGGCTTGATGATTTAGAATATTATTTCTAAGAAACGGAGTGCATAAAACAGTAAAAGAGTTCGTCAAATCGAACCCTTCTTCGGAAACCCGAACAGGGAAGTTTTTAGTACGTGCTAAAAAAACCGAGTCACGGTCCACATTTTTCGAAAGTTTTGTGAGGAATGATAAGGCTTGATGATTTAGAATATTATTTCTAAGAAACGGAGTGCATAAAACAGTCGAAGAGTACTTTAAATCGAACCCTTCTTCTGAAACCCAAACAGGGAAGTTTTTAGTATCCGCTAAAAAACCGAGTCACAGTCGACGTTTTTCGAAATTTTTCTGAGGAATGATAAGGCTTGATGATTTAGAATATTATATCTAAGAAACGGAGTGCATAAAAAAGTCAAAGAGTTCGTCAAATCGAACCCTTCTTCGGAAACACGAATAGGGATGTTCTTAGTACGTGCTAAAAAAACCGAGTCACGGTCCACATTTTTCGAAAGTTTTGTGAGGAATGATAAGGCTTGATGATTTAGAATATTATTTCTAAGAAACGGAGTGCATCAAACAGTCAAAGAGTACTTTAAATCGAACCCTTCATCGGAAACCCAAACACGGAAGTTTTTAGTACGTGCTAAAAAACCGAGTCACGGTCGACGTTTTTCGAAACTTTTGTGAGGAATGATAAGGCTTGATGATTTAGAATAATATATCTAAGAAACGGAGTGCATAAAACAGTCAAAAAGTTCGTTAAATCGAACCCTTCTTCGGAAACCCAAACAGGGAAGTTCTTAGTACGTGCTAAAAAAACCGAGTCACGGTCCACATTTTTTGAAAGTTTTGTGAGGAATGATAAGGCTTGATGATTTAGAATAATATATCTAAGAAACGGAGTGCATAAAACAGTCAAAAAGTTCGTTAAATCGAACCCTTCTTCGGAAACCCAAACAGGGAAGTTCTTAGTACGTGCTAAAAAAACCGAGTCACGGTCCACATTTTTTGAAAGTTTTGTGAGGAATGATAAGGCTTGATGATTTAGAATATTATTTCTAAGAAACGGAGTGCATAAAACAGTCGAAGAGTACTTTAAATCGAACCCTTCTTCGGAAACCCAAACAGGGACGTTTTTAGTACCCGCTAAAAAACCGAGTCACAGTCGACGTTTTTCAAAATTTTTCTGAGGAATGATAAGGCTTGATGATTTAGAATATTATTTCTAAGAAACGGAGTGCATAAAATAGTAAAAGAGTTCGTCAAATCGAACCCTTCTTCGGAAACCCGAACAAGGAAGTTTTTAGTACGTTAAAAAAAAACCGAGTCACGGTCCACTTTTTTCGAATGTTTTGTTTGGAATGATAAGGCTTGATGATTTAGAATATTATTTCTAAGAAACAGAGTGCATAAAACAGTCAAAGAGTACTTTAAATCGAACCCTTCTTCGGAAACCCAAACACGGAAGTTTTTAGTACGTGCTAAAAAACCGAGTCACGGTCGACGTTTTTCGAAACTTTTGTGAGGAATGATAAGGCTTGATGATTTAAAATATTATTTCTAAGAATTGGAGTGCATAAAAAAGTAAAAGAGTTCGTCAAATCGAACCCTTCTTCGGAAACCCAAACAGGGAAGTTGTTAGTACGTGCTAAAAAAATCGTGTCACGGTCGACATTTTTCGAAATTTTTGTGAGGAATGATAATGTTAGTACGTGCTAAAAAAATCGTGTCACGGTCGACATTTTTCGAAATTTTTGTGAGGAATGATAATGCTTGATGATTTAGAATATTATATCTAAGAAACGGAGTGCATAAATCAGTCAAAAAGTTCGTCAAATCGAACCCTTCTTCGGAAACCCAAACTGGGAAGTTGTTAGTACGTGCTAACAACTTCCCTGTTTGGGTTGCCGAAGAAGGGTTCGATTTAAAGTACTCATTGACTGTTTTATGCACTCTGTTTCTAAGAAACGGAGTGCATAAAGCAGTCAAAAAGTTCGTCAAATCGAACCCTTCTTCGGAAACCCGAACAGGAAGTTTTTAATACGTTCTAAAAAAACCGAGTCACGGTCCACTTTTTTCGAAAGTTTTGTTTGGAATGATAAGGCTTGATGATTAGAATATTATATCTAAGAAACGGAGTGCATAAAGCAGTCAAAAAGTTCGTCAAATCGAACCCTTCTTCGGAAACCCAAACAGGGACGTTTTTAGTACCCGCTAAAAAACCGAGTCACAGTCGACGTTTTTCGAAATTTTTCTGAGGAATGATAAGGCTTGATGATTTAGAATATTATTTCTTAGAAACAGAGTGCATAAAACAGTCAATGAGTACTTTAAATCGAACCCTTCTTCGGAAACCCAAACACGGAAGTTTTTAGTACGTGCTAAAAAACCGAGTCACGGTCGACGTTTTTCGAAACTTTTGTGAGGAATGATAAGGCTTGATGATTTAGAATATTATTTCTAAGAATTGGAGTGCATAAAACAGTCAAAGAGTTCTTCAAATCGAACCCTTTTTCGGAAAACCGAATAGGACAGTTTTTAGTACGTGCTAAAAAAACCGAGTCACGGTCCACATTTTTCGAAAGTTTTGTGAGGAATGATAAGGCTTGATGATTTAGAATATTATTTCTAAGAAACAGAGTGCATAAAACAGTCAAAGAGTACTTTAAATCGAACCCTTCTTCGGAAACCCAAACACGGAAGTTTTTAGTACGTGCTAAAAAAACCGAGTCACGGTCCACATTTTTCGAAAGTTTTGTGAGGAATGATAAGGCTTGATGATTTAGAATATTATTTCTAAGAAACGGAGTGCATATAACAGTAAAAGAGTTCGTCAAATCGAACCCCTCTTCGGAAAACCGAACAGGGAAGTTTTTAGTACGTGCTAAAAAAACCGAGTCACGGTCCACATTTTTCGAAAGTTTTGTTTGGAATGATAAGGCTTGCAGATTTAGAATATTATTTCTAAGAAACGGAGTGCATAAAACAGTCAAAGAGTTCGTCAAATCGAACCCTTCTTCGGAAACACGAATAGGGAAGTTCTTAGTACGTGCTAAAAAAACCGAGTCACGGTCCACATTTTTCGAAAGTTCTGTGAGGAATGATAAGGCTTGATGATTTAGAATATTATTTCTAAGAAACGGAGTGCATCAAACAGTCAAAGAGTACTTTAAATCGAACCCTTCATCGGAAACCCAAACACGGAAGTTTTTAGTACGT